>NW_017672911.1:5568-145843 GCF_001879085.1 Nicotiana attenuata
CAGCGAACTTTGAAATTAATTTCAAATCCAGCAGCAAACAGCTCAAACAACTTGAATATCAAAACCCAAAAGAGGCAAACATATTTGAACCAGGACCAAAGCAAACCAGTTTTCGGAACAAATGAAACCCAAATCAGTATACCCAATGTGATTTCGACCAAATGCAAACCCAAAACCTCTGAACCAGACCTTAGTGCTAATAGTTTAATCCATTCTAAGCCTTAGCTGAACAAGGATTGATCCAGATGTGAAGAAACTTTGAGAATTCAAGCAAAAGGAGCAATGAAACAGTACTTTTTAAAAGTTTCTGTCGCCTCAAGTTTCAGAGCTTTTCAATATTTTTAATGCCTGGAACCCTTTTTAATTTCAGATCTACCTCCTCCTCCCTTTTGAGGCAAGGCAACGATGCCTTTATAGGCAAGCAATTAGGGTAATCTTCAGATTTTTGATTGCAGTTTAGTCCCCTATTCTGTGACTTGGTCCCCAAGTAATAGTGTCAAAATTAAAATAAACCCATGCTAGAAGCTTCTAGGAATTTCTTGGGTGGTTACTACAAGATTCTCTTAGTAACTACCCAATTTACCCCTAGATGGCCTTGTTTTTTACATTAACGACCAAATGGGTTAGGCCTGACCTAAGGCCTTTGGGCTACTGCATTAGCGGGTCCCAACAGCCCTAGGACTCCTGAACCTTTGAAGCCCGAATTGTGGTTCAAAAGATCACAGGCTACAAATGGATAAGCCCAGAACTCGAGCATTAATCAGCAGATAAATGGCAAACCAAAAAAAAGGGCCCAAAGATTGAGTCCAAAGAACTCGGGCGATTCCATGAAACAAATAAACAAGTTCAATCCACTTATTAATAATTATGAACTAAACAAATAAAATCAAAACACCTCAACAGACTACTTATCAATTCTGAATACTAACTTATGAGAATTTCAATCTTTCAACAAAATCAACACGAGTTAACTCAACAACTACTGCTATGCGGAATTAAGCCACTGAGCAACGAAACACAAAAGAAAAATGAAAAGAAAACACAAAGGAAGAACAGAGATGGAGGAGAAAACAGGGGAGAGTGAAGACGAATGAGGAATACCAAAGAGAAAGAAAGGGATACCTCTACAGTCAACGAACAAAGCTGGTAAACCCTTAACAACTCCAATATGATTCAAAACAAGTATTAACCGTATGTTTTTTGACGAAAACAAATGGTTAATACCTTTTTCAAACCCTATCACTCGCAGAAACTTGAAAACTTGACGGATTCGCTTTCTCTTTATTTTCAGATTCAAGAAAAACCAACTTGGTGACGATTTGGGGAGAAATGGTGGTGGATTGGGGTTAAAGGAAGGGCGATGGTTGCATGGATGAAGTTTGGGGTTGAATGGGGTGGCGCCGCCACCGGAGAAGCTGTGGCGGCGCTAGGGCTTCGATCTTCAATTTGATATTCGAGGAATTCTACACAGATTCGAAGGAAATAGATGCCGGATTTGTTATGAGGGGATGAAAAGGATGCTAAGGTGTAAAGTTGGTGTGGATTGGAGGTCTACCGCCGCCGCTGGCGATTTCCGGTGGCGGCGGACGGTGGTGAGAGGCGAGAATGACAGAGACAAGGGTCTTAGGTTTAAGGTTGTTTGGACATATTAATGTAATTGGGGGGGGGCAATTTTTGACCGTTGGATGGTGGATGTTGAACGACCAGGATCTTGAGTGAGTTAAAACGGTGTCGTTTTGGTCATTACCCGATTTGGACCAGATTTTGGGCTGGGGCGGGGCTGTACCGGTTTTGGGTGGGTTTGGGCTGGATCAAATGGGTATTGGGAGGGAAATTCATTTGGGCCATGCTGAATTGGCCCAGGATCAACCCATTGCTTCAATTTCATTTCAATTTTTCCTTTTCTTTTTTTTTTCAAAATTAAAATAAAATCCTAAATTAATCCCTAATTAACTTAAACATAAACCTAATTAAATCTAATGAAAATTATCAAAATTTAATTAAAAACAAATTAAAGAGAAAAATTACTCAAAATCAAAATCAAAATGCAAAGGTGCAAATTAAACTATTTTTGTGATTTTCCTTTTCTATAGAATAACTAATTGACTACTTAACTCAAGAATTGTAAAATTAAATCCTACATGCAAATGCAACCTATATTTTTTGTATTTTTCATCAATTTAAACAACCTAAAATGCGCAGACAAATGCAAAAATGCCACAAAATCCATAAAATTGCAAACCCTGGAAAAATGATTTTATTTTGAATTTATGGGAGTAATTCATATAGGGCAAAAATTACGTGCTCACAGTGGCGTCTCATGCACCTTCTCAATCGGATATCGAGACCTTATGTCCTCCTTCATAAATCTGCAGAAGTTGTTTGATCGTGATTTTCGCATATGTCGCAGCTTGGGGAGTGCACGTTCCAGCACCATCAATCTTTTGTAATTTTGATGCTCCTGTGCCGAGGGCGCCGTGCTGATAAACTAATGGTGTAATTGAAAAAAAAAGAAGAGAGAGAGAGACAAAACCAATGCAACGTAAGCTGGAGTCAGTCTCGATAATCATCAGCATATGACAAAGAAAAAGTCAGCAAATTTGACATACAAAACTAAAATCCAAGGAACCAAATTATGGAAGGAAAAACGTCACAACTTGAGGACTTCAAATTTCAAAAAGTGAGGTTGACTATAGAAGATTTTGAACACTAAGTTACTGGAATAACCTGCATTGTGCGCCTCAAAATTAGTGTTCAAAAGAAGGTGTATGCCTCAAAACTAGTGTTCAAAGGAAGAAAAAGAATTGCTAATATCATACCACAAAGTGACGAGGGAGTGCTTGAGGAAGCAAAGGAATAGGAAGCTTAAATAGAATTCATGAGTCGGAGGTCTACAGGATCATATTTGAGTTGTATTTAGACTGTGGTATCCAATTCAATTACGTTATTAAAAGCAAGATTCCTATGGAGTTTTGATGGTTATCACATGTAAGGATTGCTAATCTAATGCCAAAGTCCAAGTATGAACAATATTGTCTATTGAGACTGAAAATGTAATACTCGTAATCCGGTAACGGGCTTCTTCGCAGAGGTGCAACTACCCAAATGCGGAAATTACTCAATCAATCGTCCAAGATTAATGTTTTACCGGTACTTCAAGACTCGTCGTTACATTGATCAAATTTACACCTTGACAAGACTTGAAGTAGGGGGCATTTGTAGGCATGCAAAATTTATTGAATTTAAATCCATAAAATAATTTGGATTATATTTTAAAATTCAAGATATATTGGTCCAAATAAATAGTATGGGCTGATATAATTGAATTAATTATATAAGTCCAATATATATGGATCAAGTAAATAAGTCTTAATCCATTAGTTGGGCTAGCCCATTTAACTGGGCTAAAGTGATGAGCTCACTTCATTAAGCCCAAGATGACATCTTCCTAGAGGCCCAGTTTGGTGCCACGTGTCAAATGACGTGGCGCGCCAAGTCAAGCGGAAGAGCCAATGGGATCAGGCCACATGTCAAAATGACAAGGCATGCCCAGTCACACTGAAAGGCCAATTAAATCGCGCCACGTGTGCAAGTGACATGTTCTGGCCAATCAAATGCGGCCATGTCACATCAATTTGATTGGTCGAAAAGAGTTTGTTCTTATCATAACTCCTCCCTTCCACAACTATAAATAGGGGTCTTCATAACTCAGAAAAGACACCAGAAGTTATAACAAGAAGCAAGAGAGAGCTCGTGGATCAAACACCGCAAATCCCTCCATAAGTTTCAAGCTTCAAGCAATCAAATTCAAGTTCAACAAATCAAGTACAAGCTCAAGAACGAAGAACAAATCAAGTTCAAGCTCAAGAACGAAGAACAAATCAAGTTCAAGCTCAAGAACGAAGAACAAATCAAGGTTCAAGGAGTGCGAGTTCAAATCAAAGTTCGTGCCAGTTGAATTCAAGATCATCATTTGAGGCAACAAACATAGATTTAAGATCAAGCTCAAAGGCCCTTGAATTTATTTACTATTGGAAAGAAGAATCAGAGGATTCATAGAGATTGTGACACTCAAATATTCGAAATAAAATACTACGATTGTTGTGATATTTTTCGGTCTTGATTTATTTTCTCGACGCAATTTATTGTCTACAAATTCTGACACGCCCAGTGGGACAATCTCTACCTCTCATCTCAACTTTTCAATCACTAAAGTTCAAGAACATTGAAATGGCTTCAAAGAAAATCAACTCCATTTCAACTTCCACCAAGGCTGCTAACTCCAGGTTCAATGCTGATGTGGAAAGCATCCTCGATGTCACCTTTGGAAGCTTCGGACCAGTTACGAGGAGCAAAGCAAGCTCTTTAGGACAACAAGCACCCCAAGTGCCGTCCGCATAAACCCCTATTTTCGGATCTTCATCCTCAAAAGGAGTAAGATCTGCCACAAACGCATCTGAAGGAGGAAGCGATGTTGCTGAAAAGATCAAGAAAACTCTTGCTCTGCTTGACCTCTCCGGCTCCAAGCACTCTGCTGTGAAGGAAGATGATGATGCTTCAAGTGATGGATCCTCCCCACTTACACCACATAGCGTGAGACAATCAAGGATCAATCTGTGTGAAAATCCATGCTACTCTCCGTCATCCACGACAATCGTGCAAGCCATGGTGACAAACACTTCATCCATGGAGGAGCAGTTGGCAAACTTGACGGAAGCAATCGCTGGCTTGACCAAATGCATGCAAAATCAAGAGGCTAGAATTGACAAGCTAACAGATAGGGTGGGAATCTTGATGGGAGAAGAATCTACCCATGCACCTAGCAAGCTCCCAGAAGTTCTAGAGAGTGACTCTCCCCCAAGACAAGCAGCATCCACTAAGGCTATCCCTGTCTCATCTGAAGGGATGATTCCAATCGATCAACTGAAGTAGTTCATCGAAGGAACCATTAAGAAAAAATATGAAGTTGCTGCCAAATCCTCCCTTACATATGCAAAGTCGTACACTGCAAGGGTCGATATGTTGAAGATGCCTGCTGGCTATCAACCTCCGAAGTTTCAACAGTTTGATGGTAAAGGTAACCCGAAGCAACATGTTGCGCACTTCGTGGAGACGTGCAACAATGCTGGGACTTATGGAGATTACCTCATCAAGCAGTTTGTCCGCTCGCTAAAAGGAAATGCTTTTGACTGGTACACGGACCTCGAGGCTGGATCTATCGACAGCTGGGATCAAGTAGAGCAAGAATTCCTCAATCGCTTTTATAGCACAAGACGTACGGTGAGTATGATAGAGCTTACAAATACTCGTCAACGAAAGGGGGAACCAGTTATCGACTTTATCAATCGTTGGAGGAATGCAAGCCTCAACTGCAAAGACAGGCTTAGTGAAACTTCTAGCATCGAAATGTGCATTGAAGGCATGCGTTGGGGTTTTCGCTACACCTTACAAGGCATAAAGCCCAAAAGATTTGAAGAACTAGCAACTCGTGCTCATGATATGGAACTAAGTATGGCCACAAGTGGAGACCAAGAGCTTTATGTCTTTGATCCTTACGACGAAGAAGAAGAACAAGAAGGCGAGGATGGGGGCAAGTTTTCATCCGAGAATGAAACCGAAGAGTCTATGCATGTCACTATGCTCCTTGATGCATGAGCATAAAATGCAAGTTATAATGCTCCTCAACGCACGAGCCTAAACTACAAGTTATAATGCTCCTTAACGCACGAGCCTAAACTGCAAGTTATAATACTCCTCAACACACGAGCCTAAACTACAAATTATAGTGCTCCTCAATGCACGAGCCTAAACTGCAAGTTATAATGCTTCTTGGCACATGAACCTATATTGTATGTCACGAAGCTCCCCAAATTTGAACTAAATCTTTAAGAATTAAAGCTCTTCAAATTTGAGCAAAGTCTTCAAGTTGTAAAGCTCTTCAAATTCGAGCAAAGTGTTCAAGTTGCAAAACTCTTCAAATTCAAGCAAAGACTCAAGTGAAAAACTCTTCAAAATCGAGCAAAGACTTCAAGTCCCAAAGCTCTTCAAATTCGAGCCGAACTTCAAGTTGTGAAGCTCTTAAAATTTGAGCTAAATCATCAAATTACTATGCTCCTAGACTCACGAGCCTAAACTGCATGTCACGAAGCTCTTCAAATTTGAGCAAAATCTTCAAATCATAAAGCTCTTCAAATTTGAGCAAAATCTTCAAGTTACAAAGCTCCCAAAAATACGAGCTTAAACTGCAAGACGCCATGCTCCTTGACGCACGAGCCTAAACTGCATGTTTCTACACTTCTGGCCCGCATGAGTCTAAAATGTGTACGGCCCCTGCAAAAAAAAAGAGTCTGCCAGGTTGAAAACTTCGAAAGAGGCGGCCTAGGCAAAAGTTGGGACATAAAAAAAAAATAAAAAATTACCCAATCTGAACTATGGTATGACTTGATCCTCTTCACCGAGGTACGTAGGCAGCTTAGAGTTTCACTCTAAGTTCAGTCGCATAAGTTCAAAAGATACATATTTCCCCAATTGTTGCTCGAATGAAGTATGAAGGAATGTAAAATCAAGCTGAAACGCCATCCTCCTGTTGAACTTTGATCTCATTTGATTTAAAAGGGGCAAGCCTCCATAGCAAATTGGCATCTCCAATGGATGGATTTAGACTTTTAGTATAAGGCCGAATCATCAATTTGAAGTCATCAAGTTCACCAAATTTTCAAGTCCGTCAAATCTTAAATTTTGTTGGTCTTCAAGTCGAAATCTGCAAAGTCCGCCAAGTCTTCAAGTTGCAGCATCAAAATTCACCAAATTTTTAAGCCCGTCAAATCTTCAAATTTGTTGGTCTTCAAGTTAAAATCTGCAAAGTTCGCCAAGTCTTCAAGTTGAAGCTTTGTAATTTGTCAATCTTAAGGTGGACATTTAAGTCCCTTTGCACCTTAAGTTGGACTCTCCGTGGGTTTATCCTTAAAAGGAACTATAACTCTCTAATCTTAAGGTGGACATTAAGTCCCTTTGCACCTTAAGTTGGCCTCTTTATGCATTTTCCCGTCTATATAGTGATGTGGATTTGATTTGCCCGTCTATATGGTGATGGGGATTTGTTCGTCTATATGTTGGTATGGATTTATCCGTCTATATGTTGATGCGGATTTGTCCGTCTATACAGTGATGTGAATTTGTCATATATGTATTCTGACGTATTTGTCCTTCTATATGTTTCGAGGGATTCGTCTTTCTATATGCTGTGAATTTGTCCTTCTATATGCTATTGAGAATTTGTCCTTTTATACGTTGCGAGGGATTTCTACTTCTATATGTTGTTAGGGATTTTTCCTTCTATATGTTGTTTTGGATTTGATCATCTATATGCCGTTATGGATTTATCCTTCTATGGAACGTCATGGAGTTGCTCATCAACTTGGTACTCGACGACTTTTCTGTTTTTGGCCTACAAAAAAAAGGAACAAAAGAAAACGCATAAAACGAAGAAGAATTTACCTACGCGTCAATGCTTCCAGGCTCACAAAGCTAGACTCAAATATCTTGCAAATAATGTAAATTGATGATCAACAAATACAAATGCATGGAATTATATAGATGGCAAAAGAGAACATTGAGAAGCCTGTTTCTCGATGTGGGAACAAGTGCAAGGCGGCTGCAACAATTTGACTCCAACATGAACTTGGATGACTGTTAGACTTCAAAAGGGATTCAAATATGAACGGTTAGCTCCAAGTCTGTACGAAAAACACGGAATCCAAATTAATAGGGAATAACAAAATTCAAGGGAATGTCTTCAATTCCTACGTGTACTATGACTCGCATTGCAAAATTCAAGGGTGGACGGACTCGCATTGCAACAACACGTTCTAATACCCTTTCCACCAAAGCCTGAAGGTTAAAGGTGATCTATGGAATTTCTATCCAAAGGCTACAAAGAGAGGTCCTCCATTTACTTCATTCTCCAAAGCCAGAAGAATCATGATGCCGAAATCTTTCTCTTGCCAAAGCTGCAAAAAATAAAAAAGGGAATAAAATGAAGCATACCGCCCGAGTCACAACGTTCAGATTTTAGTGTCGACTTCAAAAAATTGTGTGGGTCATTCCAGAGTATGTTGAGTTTCCATCTTAGGTGTAAATATAGGCCTTGAAATATTGTTTTCATAGAATCGGGCGGCTTGTGATTTGGACATTCTTATCTTGAGATATGAATTTTCCAGCGAGAGTGCGCAAAGCTGAAGGAGCTCACATGTCAAAACTCGTTGCGTAACTTTTGGATGATATCAGGGACGATACAGGGGCGATCTAAGCGTGATCTTTGCCTATATTGTAGGTCTAGGAGTCTAGTTTTCAGCGTCACATACCGCTCGTGATTTCGACGTTCCTACACCGAGATATGGATTTTTTGGTGAAGGTGCAGCAAAGCTCAGGAGTCAAGCACACAGAATCTGTAGCAAAGATTTAGAAATATACCTGAGACAGTACAGAGCAAATTTGGCTTCAAATTTTTAATATGTTGTGGCACTCCATGTATAGTTTCAAAGGAATCAAGAGGCTTGTGTTTTCGACGCTCGTACGCTATGATACGACTTTTTCTTCGAAGACGCGACTGAAAGCTGAATTGCCAAGTGTATCCTCGTTGAAGCCACAATTGCAGAGGTAAATATGCCAAGTGTTCCTTTCCATAGCCAAGTAGAGTGATGCAACAGTTTCGCCGAAGTGAAGGTTCTTCATCAATTGGTAATGGACGTACTTTTAAGGCTTAGTTTGTTGCTCGATACCTCAAGATGTGTGGTTGTGGCGTCTCATGCACCTTCTCAAGATGACATCTTCCTAGAGGCCCAGTTTGGTGTCATGTGTCAAATGACGTGGCACGCCAAGTCATGCAGAAGAGCCAATGGGATCATGCCACATGTCAAAATGACAAGGCATGCCCAATCACACTGAAAGGTCAATTAAATCGCACCACGTGTGCAAGTGACATGTTCTGGCCAATCAAATGCGGCCATGTCACATCAATTTGATTGGTCGGAAAGAGTTTGTTCTTATCACAACTCCTCCCTTCCACAACTATAAATAGGGGTCTTCAAAACTCAGAAAAGACACCAGAAATTATAACAAGAAGCAAGAGAGAGCTCGTGGATCAAACACCGTAAATCCCTCCATAAGTTTCAAGCTTCAAACAATCAAGTTCAAGTTCAACAAATCAAGTTCAAGCTCAAGAACGAAGAACAAATCAAGTTCAAGCTCAAGAACGAAGAACAAATCAAGTTCAAGCTCAAGAACAAAGAACAAATCAAGGTTCAAGGAGTGCGAGTTCAAATCAAAGTTCGTGCCAGTTGAATTCAAGATCATCGTTCAAGGCAACAAACATAGATTCAAGATCAAGCTCAAAGGCCCTTGAATTTATTTACTATTGGAAAGAAGAATCAGAGGTTTCATAGAGATTGTGACACTCAAATATTCGAAATAAAATACTACGATTTTGTGATATTTTTCGGTCTTGATTTTATTTTCTCGACGCAATTTATTGTCTACAACAACATGACTTTGAATTGGAAAAAATTGTCGCACATTTAGTTGATGTCCCTAATAAGAGAACGGACTAGTACAATTGGTGGATGAGCACGGGCTCAGAATGGGTTATTGGTGTCATAGTGATTGTACTCCATGCAGCGACGTTCGAAGATGTCGGCGTGTAATTTCCACAGGTGGGTTATCTCCTACGAGCAGGTCAGCAGTCGCGCGGTTGGCGAAGCTTCTGTGAAGTATTTCACTAGCTATACGGTAAAGAGGTCGGACATGTGAATGTGGTTAATGATTCAGAGTATTCATAAAGGGTTTAATAGAAAGATCTCGAGGAATTTGGCGGGTTGGTTGTGCAAGAACATGTCAACAATGAAGAAAGAATCTTGGTGGGTTCCAGGGTTATGTAATAAATGGCTCTAAGCTAAGTGGGGGAGTCCCACCACCTACAATTGAGTTGCATGGTTATCTACTCATGAGGTTTCGGGTTATCGGCGTATTGGTAAGCTATTTCAGCTAAGGGAAAAGAACATAAGTGGTAATGTGAGCAAAGGAATTTATAAAGGTGTGCTATAGTTGGCCTTATTGACTTATGTTCAGGCTTTGGAAAGTGATTCAGTCGGGTGATTCATTGAGATGGGTGTTCATATGCCAGCGGAGCCTTGGAGTTGACTATATTTGGGACTAAGCTAGCGTGGGTGACTCTCAACAACGGTCCTAGTGAATTCAAAGGTTAAAAATGTGGTGCCTAAGGATTCAAGCCCGCAGTATGGTTAAGAATCGAGCTTTTGTAGCAGATTATGATAAGAGGCTCAGAATGTTCTATGATGTTTTCTACTTGTAGTGAAGCATTGGGAGGAAAAAGAGAAAAAGACTTCGGATTCATAGAGGAATTATTAGAATCAGTGTATCAGTTGAAAATGCGAATGTGCGTGCAAGGAGGGTATGAAATGGTTCATGGGTTTGGAGACAAGGTGGTCTCATGGAATGGGGTCACTCAAGGTGAGTGCGAATTTAGGCTGGTGATGTAAGGAATGGAGCTATTATTATCTCTAAGTCAAGTTAAGGATGAATTAGAAGAAGTTAGATTGGTTAGACATGGTTGAATTGGCATAGTGGTGGCGGTACGTGCGAGGCTCGACGGCCACCGTAATTGATTTTACTTGGAAGTATTCAAGTATTATGTCCTGTTATGTGTAGGCGGATCCCGGAAGGGTTATGGTGGTTTAGACCACTACTTGAGGATTTGAATGTTCTACGGTTATGAGGAGTTACTCGCGTGTTGCTATGGTTCTCTTGGAATGAGTTAAGTAAAAAGTTTCTAGGTGATGAAGTATTTACCATATTAGTGGTTCAGGAGTTATGATGAAATTCTTGTACTATCGCATATTGGCTTGTTAGGTGCAGTGAGCGGTATGAAATTTAAAAGTGAGGATCAAGGTTGCGGTTTGGTGTTTGACGAGGATGTCACGAGCTCGGATGAGCAGGAAGGGGATTTGGATGTTTGGAGTAAGCTGGTATTGTCTTTAGCGTCACCTGAGATCGGCATTTTGTGTCGGAGGCTTTGCATCTTGGTTACAGATTCTTGATATGCTTTTATGCTTTATGTTGAGGTTTTAAGCTAAATAGGCTTAAAAGAGGGCGAATGGGAAATGAAGGGAAAATGAAAATTTTAAGTGAAAATTTAAGTTTCCCCCCTTGGAAAAGGGACATTGTCCCATATTGGAAGAGGAAAAGGTTTTTGATGGGTACATATACAATTGCACTTCTTCTAGCTCTTAAAGAGTTAAGAAGAAGGCAAGCCTCGTGCCGTTGTCATCGTTGCTCGCTCGGCTTGGCTCGGCTTCGGCTTCGGATTTGGTCAAATGATCGATTGGTTGATTAATTTTTTGGACCAAATTTATTTGTTAATAGAAAATATTAACAGAAATCCAACGGAATATTGATATTAAATCCAATGGAAATATTAAACGTTTTATTTCCGTTATCCGTTTTCAGTTTTTCGGTTTTGTAACTGAAAATTAACCTCCCTCTTCAATTCCGGGTTTATTGTTGCGTCAATAGCCATTTGAGTTATAGCATTTATGTTATGGCCGTTTTACATAACAGCCAATCTGAAGATTTGCACCTCTTCAGTTTTGAGCTCAACATTGGCTATAAATACCAGCCCATTCTCTCAGATTTTCCATACGATTTTCTGAATTTTCCTTGTTTTAACTTCAAAGAAAGCAACAGTAAGTGTGATTTGCTACCGAACTTTGTGTTCGCTGAAACACTGGGGTTTGAAGTACCACTACACCAGTGTGTAATTCGTTCTATCCTGGGAGGAAATAATCCATAACCTTGGATACTAGGAGGGGGTGAAATTCCTTAAGGAAACACTATGAATTCAGTAGGCTCCGATTAACTTCTGTTTCGTTTATCTATATTTCTGTTTATATGTTGTTTTATTTTATCCAGAATTATTTTACAAATACAGTATAATAACACTTTACAACATTAGTATGACCGGTGGTATGGATGTGCAGACTCGTTATCTGGTGCGGAAGGTCGTGGGAGCGTACCTCACGGGAAAATTGTGTAAGTGTGACATGTATTCACTTGATTGATTGAAGATTTAAACCAAGTGTGAAGATTGTGGTAGTATCACTAATTTGAGAATTTATGCTTGGATGGTACTCGGTTTATTGGGTTGTGGACTGTGGAGGTTTGCTTCGGATATGAGGGTTGTTCTTGTGAGTCATGGGAAAAAGGGGTTATTATGGACCCTTGAAAGGTTATTAGCCTAGTACGGTGCAATCATAATTGGCTCGAGGTCGATGGGTGGATTTAAATATGAATATGGGCTCTATATCAAGCCAGGTGTGTTCATTTCAGCATAGCACTCCTTATGGAGGAGTATTCAGATGTTGGATGTTATCTCGCCGTCGGCTATTTCATGTAATACTATATTGTGCTGTATGAGTTGTGAGACGACATGATAATTTTCTTATGTGTTGAGGTTCTGTAGCGATGGTGTTATGCGAGCAGGATAGCTCTTGAGATTCAGATCATATATCGCACCTCAGTTGTGCTTGAGTTTTGTAGCGTATGGCGCTATCTGTCTCCCCAAGGATGGTATTATGCACATAGCGTGCTTGTGGCCGATATTCGGTATTTGGTAGTAATGAGCACTCTAGCTCGGTATGTGTCTCCTTATATAGATTTATGTGTGGATCGGGTGGCACGCCGCCACGGGTATATTGTTTGGATCGGGTTGCACGCTGCAACAGAGTGATGTTGGGTACAGTCCCCTATATTCTATTTTGTGTGTTTTGTTTCCCATTTTTCTGAGGAAGGTTTATAACACCTTTTCGGTTGTCTAATTAGTTGCGTAAGTTGAGTAGTCCCTTCCAGAGTTCGTTTTCCTTATGTATCACGTTCAAGTCTGTAGCCTAATGGCACATTGTGGCATCATGTGAGACTTTTTGGTCATGTTTCGGGTGGCTTGTTGCCTGAGCAGCTCGTACTAGGTGAGACGACATTATTAGATCTAAGATCAGTGCGATTGGATTATATGAAGTATATCAAAGAGCAAATACCATTATTTGGTTCATAATGAGGTAATGGTTCTTGTCAGGAGTATAAACTCAACAATTATTGACTCGGCAGCTGGTTATGAATTTCTACACATCTCTTCTGTCGTGGCGGCATTGCGAGAGTTGGAACATGACTTATATATGTCATGGGGTGCATTGTGAGCATCAGATTCGGGAAATGTCGGCTATTATGATCAGAGAGTGTTATTATGGTCTTGTGAATGATGTGGTGCATGGTGTGAATTTAGCAAGGGTATGCAGTCATGTTTTGGTACAGCATGTGGTGATTGATACGACATTCACATGTTGGAAGCAGGCCTGACAAAGAATACCGGATGTTGGAACTGGGCTCTAAGGCTTATTTGCCTAGATGAAAGAGGATATCTTCAGATTTGATCGAGCTATTGTGCTCAACTGAGTTGTGGTAGCACGGGTAGGTGCACAAGGTGTGTTAAACAGTAATTTCAGACTGCTCCAGCGCAATTCTCAACACGTTCGAGGACGAATATATGTTTAAGTGGGAGAGAATGTAACGACCCGACCGATCGTTTTGAGCTCTAGCGTGTTGTTCGACAGTTTGAGGCCATGAGTAGCTTCACTTCAGGCATTATGACTTGCACGCATGGTCGGAATTGAATTTTGGGAAGTTCGGAGTTGATTTGGAAAGAAAATTCTCATTTCGGAAGCTTTAAGTTGAAAGAATTGACTAAGATTGGATTTTTGAGTAAACGACCTCAGAATCGGGATTTGAAGGTTCCAGCAGGTTTGTATGATGATTTTGGACTTGGCGTATGTCTGGATCGGGTTTTGGATGACCTGGGAGCGTTTCGGCGCCTATTGTGGAAGTTAGCCTTTTTGGAAGAATTTCATAAGTTTGGGTTGAAGTGAATTTCAATGTTATCGATGTCCGTTTGGGATTCAAAGTCTGAGAATAGCTCCGTATGGTAATTCTGGTATTGGGAGCGCGATCGAAAGTGGATTTGGAGGTCCGTAGGTTATTTTGGAGTCATTTGGCTAAAGTTAGAAATTTGAAGGTTTTTGAGAAGTTTGACCGGAAGTGGACTTTTTGATATCGGGGTCGGATTCATTGTGGAAGTTGGAGTAGATCCGTAGTGTCGAATATGACTTGTGTGCAAAATTTGAGGCCAATCGGACTTGAATTGAATGTTGAAGTTTGAAGTTCTAAAGTTCATTAAACTTGAATTGGAGTGCAATTCATGGTTTTCGCGTTGTTTGATGTGATTTGAAGGCTCTACAGGGTTCGTAATGTGTTTTGGAATTGATTGGTGTGATTGGATGGGGTCCCGAGGGCCTCGGGTGGATTCCGGGTGGTTAACGGATCGAATTGGAGTTGGGAGAAAGAGCTGAAGCCTGGAGTCATCTGGTGTAACCGAACCTGTGAGGTCTTGGACGCAGGTGCGGAGCCGCATAAGCGGCCAAAGGAGCGCAGATGCGGTTGAGAAGGGAAATGCTGGGACCGCAGATACAGTCATCTTGTCGCAGAAGCGGGACCGCACCTGCGAAAGGGGAAGCGCAGAAGCAGAGTGAGGGGCCTGGTGAAGGACCGCAGAAGCGGTAGTGGGGCCGCACCTACGGAACTGCAGAAGCGGTCGAGTGACCGCAGGTGCGAAAATCGGGCCGGGCAATATGTTCTTTTAAAAACGAGGGTTTGGCTCATTTCAACCCCATTTCCTCCATGAGAGTCGGTTTTGGAGCAACTTGGGTGTCACGCCCCGAACCTGGGCCTGGACGTAACACGACACTCGGTGCCTGACTACATGTGACCGAGCGAACCAACTGGCTGGCTGAATCAACATATGGTATCATAACATACTGAATGCACAAGATAAACTAATACACGCTGATATACTGAAAGTCTGTATGATATAAATCAAAGTGCGGAAATACTAATACAATTCTGAAATATCTTTGTAGCCAACATTGCTTAACATGAAAAGCTTGTAACTCTGTCTAACTGTTATTCTAGTCTATGAAGCCTCTAATTTGTACTGAAAACACTGACTGTCTGAAAATACTGAAGACTGTAGTAATGATAATGCCCCGAAAGAATTGGGGATCACCAAATAGCTCGTACGAGAATCCTAGCGCTCTGAATCATCAACCTGTAAATCATTACCTGCATCGTGAGATGCAAGCCCCGGGCAAAAGGGACGTTAGTACATTTGAATTGCACTGGTATGTAAAGCAATTGAAAGAAAGAATTGTAAATGCTGAAACTGAAACTAAGCTGATAACTAAGAATTGATAATTGATAACTGAAATGATAACTATTGAAACTGAAACTGAAATGATAACTGATAACTGATAACTGATAACTGAACTGATAACTGAACTAATAAGTGATAACTGAACTGATAACTAATAATTGAACTGAACAAAGGAAGTAAGGATATGAATACTCCCTTCTTCTGATGATCGAACTAACCGTGTTTATCTTCTAGGAATAAATAAACTGCGGCCTCAGGTCCAATATATATATATATATATATATATATATATGTATATATATATATATATGTGTGTGTGTGTGTGTGTGTGTGTGTGTGCACAACTGCGGCCTCGGACCCAAGTATACGTATACATAACTGTGACCTCAGGTCCAAAATACATAAAGCATAAACTGTGGCCTCAGGCCCAGAGATGCACAAAGCATAAACTGCGGCCTCAGACCCAAATACAGGTGTTCAACATTTAGGAACTGACAAACTGCAATACATGATAATGAAATACTGAAACACACTGAGTTACATGATACTGGAATACTGGATCACACTGAGTTACATAATACTGGAATACTGGATAACACTGAGTTACATAATACTGGAATACTGAATGGGACTAGACTGAGACGTGTATTCTTGAACTGATTATGAATACTGAAACTTCAACTGTTTATGGCATACTGAGTAATCTATACTAAGACTCGGGGGCATCAAACCCAAGTCTATATTGAATACGCACTGAGCTCACAACATTCAGAATGAAAGTGGTGAACGAGTTACGAAGCTAGAGAATAGAAGTTCTACAACTATTCAAGAAACTAGGCTTAACTATATTTCCGAGGCAATTGGTAACGTCGTAAAAGAAACGTAGTGTAGGGAGAATCATTAAAATTCTCAAACATAGAGAGTTAGCCCCACATACCTTATCTTCCTGCTCTTGAGCATAATACAACATTCGCCAACCCTTTCACCTTTAATCTATATCAATACAAGTCAAAGGGATTCCAAATTAGCAACAATAGTCATGTTTTGGTCACTTAGGCATTTTATCAAACACTCGGTGGCATAAAGCTTCATAGCCCTTATTAATGGTGTCTCTACACCCAATAACCCATTCTCTTGCTCCTAGATAAATTTTAAAGTCTCAAATGTTTATAATCAACACTATTCTTTATCACCCATAAGGTAATCAACACCTATAACCAATATAACCAATCAACAACCCAAACCTATCACCATTCATGCTTTTCTATCAAACCCATCAACTGATATCTCATGAACTAGAGTCTATAATCATTAATTCAATGATAGAATCAATTAGAGGGTGAAGATATTACCTTTTTGACGTTCAATCTTCTTGAATTCGATTTCTAGGGTTTCTTCTCTCAACAATGGTGTCCCAATCGAATATCTAATGATAAGGAGGGTTTACCCATATTAATAAGATGTTGGGAAATTGAAATTAACCTAGAATCACCATTAGAACTTACCTTGGGTGGTGGAAGGACCCTTAAGGAGTTAGGTTTTTGAGAGTTTTCCTTTCTTGAGCAAGTTTTTATGTTTTGGGACTGTGGGGGACGAAATAAGGCTAAAAAAATGACTTCCCAAGTCGTCCACCGCATCCCAGTAGGCGCGACCGCGGTCCCGACCGCGGTAAATCGCTGGAACACTGCCTCACCACCGCGGTCGCGGTAAAAACGCGGCAGGAACGCGGTGGTTACACACCATTCTGTAAAACGGGCATAACATTTTGCACAGAGCTCCGTTTGGGCTCCACAATATATCGTTGGAAAGATAGTTCAATGGCCCACAATTTCATGCTTTGAATTTTCCCAAATTCCATTTACATTTTCACTAAACCCTTGCTGGAAGATAGACCTTCTGGAAACTTAGTCGTTTTTGTCAAATCTTATGCACCTCACTTCCCATCTTGGTTTTGATACAACTATTTTCACTCATTATCATCTTGGTAGGACTTCATATGTCCAAAATATAATCTTACTACTCCTTTAACTCATTCATACCTAATCCGAATGTAAGGGATGTTATATTATCTCCCCCTTGGGATCATTCGTCCTTGAATGATTGTCTTGACTGTAACTTCAGCTAACTCCGGACCTTAAACGAGTCTGGCGCAAACATGAACTTTTATTAACACTTGCATACTAAACTGAATGAATACATGATTACTAAACTGTTGATATACAGAACTGAACTGCATTGACTGATTATTGATCTGCCATGGATACGTGAATACAGAACTAACATGGATATTCGAATATTGAACTGGCACGAATATTTGAGAATTGAACTAACGTCAATACTAGAGTACTAAGCTGGCATGAATATCTAAGTATTGGACTGACATGAGTAGCTGAGTATTGAACTAACTTGAATATCTGAGTATTGAACTGACATGGGTATCTGACTACTAAACTGGCATGAGTATCTGAGTACTGAACTGACATGAGTATTTGAGTACTGAACTGGCATGAGTATCTGAGTACTGAACTGACATGAGTATCTGAATACTGAACTGACATGAGTATCTGAGTACTGAACTGACATGAGTATCTGAATACTGAACTGACATGAGTATCTGAGTACTGAACTGACATGAGTATTTGAGTGCTGGAAACTTGAATGTTATAACATGACACGTGAAATACTGGTTGTACCACCACTAATTCTGGTGGCAACTCTAACTCATAAGCTAATTGACCGATCCTTCGCAAGATTCTATATGGCCCAATATAGTAGGGACTATGCTTTTCCTTCTTCCCAAATCTCATAATGCCTTTCATAGGCGAAACTTTCAGAAACACCCAATCACCAACTTGAACCAACTAATTGGCGATCTACACCTTCTCCCATACAGATCCTCGCACGGTGCCATCTTGGTACTGAAATGGTAGGTGTTATTATTAGCAAGGTCAATGAGAGGTATGTGATCATCCCAATTACTTTTAACATCAAGGACATATCCTCGACTGTTTAAATAAAATGCTCTGCCTGGCCATAAAGTCTACGACGTTCTTTTTGTCGTTCAACCAATAAATCTCCTTGGTCATGATGCATATTTGGAACCTGGATGGAAAGAATACCTAGAGTTATGGGCTTCTAACATGATCTTCCCTCTTTAAGACCATCTATGTCTGGGACACACAATCTGTCCTAGTACCTCAAAGCACCATCATCTCTCCCTTATTCAAAAGCCATCGTCTTATACATGTGAATCTCCTCTTTCAACTGCAACACGTAGGGATCATCAAATTGTTTCTCCTTCACTATGGCTACTAAGGGGGGACAAGTTCTGTTCTAGACAACAACTCCGTCATCTTCGAAGTCCGAAGTCGAACTCCTATCTTGGCTGGTGAACTTCTTTCACCAGAGTTCTCTTATCTACCTCAATCATGAGTTATACTTCCCACACTTTATCTTTTTAAGAACTTTCTGAAAACATTTATAGAATTGTTGTGAGCTAAGTCTTTAACCAGTGCTCTGAAGACTAGAGTCTCGTGCAATGGCACTACCCTCGTGATACATAACTGGGCATGATTTTATAGCTTTCTGTGATCACTTTATCATCAATAACTAAACTCGGTGATCATTCTACTCACTTTGTTTTTCTTACACATGCTAGACATAATCCGTGTGGTAATTATACAATTTTCCCTCATTACCGAACTGATTTTCTTTTTCATATCCCATGCTAACTATTCGGTTTCAAATCTCTAACTGGACTTACTGAAAATTTTCACATCACCCCTTACACCAAAGGTCTTATACTTGTGGATCCTTCTCTTTTTGTTGGGATCCAGATAACTTTCCTTATTTTCTGCACTCTACGTGAATGATGACTTATCTTCCAACTTACTTCTGAGAAATCTTCTTACTAGGAATAACTATTGCTCTGGGCTTCATGGCACGATCTAGAGTAGAAAGAAATGAGACAATCCTGGATGTCTTGGTAGTTAACCGTTTATATGAGTGGCCGGCACACACATATAAAGGAAACTCCACTAGACACGACTTCATAGACTCCCTAGGACTCTTGAACCTAGTGCTCTGATACCAAGCTTTGTCACGCCCCGAACCTGGGCCAGGACGTAACACGACACTCGGTGCCTGACTACATGTGACCGAGCGAACCAACTGGCTGGCTGAATCAACATGTGGTATCATAACATACTGAATGCAGAAGATAAACTAACACACGCTGATATACTGAAAGTCTAGATGATATAAATCAAAGTGCCGAAATACTAATACAATTCTGAAATATCTTTGTGGCCAACATTGCTTAACATGAAAAGCTTATGACTCTGTCTAATTGTTACCCTAGTCTATGAAGCCTCTAATTTGTACTGAAAACACTGACTGTCTGAAAATACTGAAGACTGTAGTAATGATAATGCCCTGAAAGAATTGGGGATCACCAAATAGCTCGTACGAGAATCCTAGCGCTCTGAATCATCAACCTGTAAATCATTACCTGCATCGTGAGATGCAAGCCCCGGGCAAAAGGGACGTTAGTACATTTGAATTGCACTGGTATGTAAAGCAATTGAAAGAAAGAATTGTAAATGCTGAAACTGAAACTAAGCTGATAACTAAGAATTGATAATTGATAACTGAAATGATAACTATTGAAACTGAAACTGAAATGATAACTGATAACTGATAACTGATAACTGAACTGATAACTGAACTAATAAGTGATAACTGAACTGATAACTAATAATTGAACTGAACAAAGGAAGTAAGGATATGAATACTCCCTCTTCTGAATGATGAACAACCTGTTTATCTGAATAAATAAACTGCGGCCTCAGGTCCAATATATATATATATATATGTGCACAACTGCGGCCTCGGGCCCAAGTATACGTATACGTAACTGCGACCTCAGGTCCAAAATGCATAAAGCATAAACTGCGGCCTCAAGCCCAAAGATGCATAAAGCATAAACTGCGGCCTCAGGCCTAAAGATGCATAAAGCATAAATTGCGACCTCAGGCCCAAATACAGGTGTTCAACATTCAGGAACTGAGAATCAAACTGCAATACATGATAATGAAATACTGAATCACACTGAGTTACATGATACTGGAATACTGGATCACACTGAGTTACATAATACCGGATAACACTAAGTTACATAATACTGGAATACTGAATGGGACTAGACTGAGACATGTATCCTTGAACTGATTATGAACATTGAAACTTCAACTGTTTATGGCATACTAAGTAATCTATACTAAGACTCGGGGGATCAAACCCAAATCTATATTGAATACGCACTGAGCTCACAACTTTCAAAATGAAAGTGGTGAACGAGTTATGAAGCTAGAGAATATAAGTTCTACAACTATTCAGGAAACTAGGCTTAACAATATTTTTGAGGCAATTGGTAACGTCGTAAAAGAAACATAGTGTAGGGAGAATCATTAAAATTCCCAAACATAGAGAGTTAGCCTCGCATACCTTAACTTTCTGATCTTGAGCATAATACAACATTCGCCAACCCTTTCACCTTTAATCTATATCAATACAAGTCAAAGGGATTCAAAATTAGCAACAATAGTCATGTTTTGGTCAGTTAGGCATTTTATCAAACACTTGGTGGCATAAAGCTTTATAACCCTTATTAATGGTGTCTCTACACCCAATAACCCATTCTCTTGCTCCTACATAAATTCTAAAGTCTCAAATGGTTATAATCAACATTATTCTTTATCACCCATAAGGTGATCAACACCCATAACCAATAATAACCATTCAACAACCCAAACCTATCACCGTTCATGCTTTTCTATTAAACCCATCAACTCATATCTCATGAACTAGAGTCTATAATCATTAATTCAATGATAGAATCAATTAGAGGGTGAAGATATTACCTTTTTGACGTTCAATCTTCTTGAATTCGAGTTCTAGGGTTTCTTCTCTCAACATTGGTGTCCCAATCGAATATCTAATGATATGGAGCCCATGTTAATAAGATGTTGAAAAATTGAAATTAACTTAGAATCACCATTAGAACTTACCTTGGGTGGTGGAAGGACCCTTAAGGAGTTAGGTTTTTGAGAGTTTTCATTTCTAGAGCAAGTTTTTATGTTTTGGGGCTGTGGTGGACGAAATAAGGCTAAAAAAATGACTTCCCAAGTCGTCCACCGCGTCCCAGTAGGCGCGACCACGGTCCCGACCGCGGTAAATCGCTGGGATACTGCCTCACCACCGCGGTCGCGGTAAAAATGCGGCAGGAACGCGGTGGTTACACACCATTCTGTAAAACGGGCATAACTTTTTGCACAGAGCTCTGTTTGGGCCCTACAATATATCGTTGGGAAGCTATTTTAATGGCCTACAACTTTCATGCTTTGTATGTTCCCAAATTCCTTATACATTTTCACCAAACACTGATTGAAGACAGACCTTCTGCAAACTTAGTCGATTTTGTCAAATCTTATGCACCTCACTTCCCATCTTGGTTTTGAAACAACTATTTTCACTCATAATCATCCCGGTAGGACTTCATATGTCCGAAATATAACCTTACTACTCCTTTAACTCATTCATACCTAATTCGAATGTACGGGATGTTACATTGGGAGTGCCATTTTTACCACCAAGCGTGAGCTAAGTGGTTTATACTAGTTTTGAGTTAAATACGTCGATTATGTATAGGCTTTAACATGGAAATTAGTAAAAAATTTGGGGTTTGAGGAAAAACCTAGAAAATTGGTATTCTTAGATTTTGACCACGATTTTGGACATGAAATTGAGAGCAAATTATATATTGAGTTCGTGAGGCTATGGGTAAAGTTTATCTTCGAAAAAATTTGAAATCCGTGCACGTGGGTCCTAGAGCGTTTTTGTCAACTTTTCAAGCGAGTTGGGAATTTATATAAATTAAATTGTTATAAGTATTAGGGTATATTTTCATTGGTTTGCCCATTATTTGGCTAGTTTTGGGAGTGTTGGCATCGATTTGAGTCATCGGAAGGGCGTGGAATGCCGATTATGAAACTTCGGAGCAAGGTGAGTCTCCTTTCTAACCTTGTAAGAGGGAATTATCCCCATAGGTGAAATAACTAAATATGTGCTTCTAATTGTGGGGGCTACGTACGCACGAGGTGACGAGGGTCCGTGCGTAGCTACTATTATGCTTAAGTCCAGGTAGTCTAGGACCCAAAAGCATGCTTTACTTGTAACATTTGCAACCTTATTGTCAATTTAAAATGCTAAAATAATATTAAACTTGGTTAATAAGTTTCTTATAAACTAAACAACATTTTCTTGTCTGTTAAGAGAGGAACTGCCATTTCCTTAGATAATTGCCCTTTGATGAACTATTGATTAACTATTTAAATGTGTTTATCTTTTGTGGAACGGGCCGAACGCCTCGGTAGATTAAATAGATGCATCTATGATTCGCGCCATTCGACCCTCTAGCAGTACACAATTTAAATATTATTGGATCGGGCCTTACGACCTCGGCATGATTTGCGCATGCTTGCATTGCTTAACTTGCAAATTTGTAAATGATGATATTGCCTCCCTGACTTGAGATAAATGTGTAAATGGTGAGAATAAATTTTGAAATTCCCTATTAATAAAAGAATTGTATACTTGCTTCATGCTATTGAGTTATAACTTGTTTTATAAAAATCCTCGATTTACTATATTATCGGCATATTATTAGACCACTAGTCAGTGTCGAAGTCGACCTCTCGTCACTGCTTCTTCGAGATTAGACGGGTTACTTACTGGGTACGCGTTGTTTTCGTACTCATACTACACTTGCTGTGCATTTTTGTTGCACAGTCACATGTACCTCTAGTGGCCTAGTGGGAGTAGCAGCATGGTTGATACAGAGACTTAGGTGAGCTGCATTTCTCGAGACGACCCCCAGCCAGCAGAGTCTCTTTCAGAGTATTGTATTTACTGTCTGTCCAAATTTGTATTCCGGACAGCTATTGTACTTCATTTGATTTCCTATTGATTGCTCATGCACTTGTGACACCGGGTTCTGGGGTGATTATGGGATAATCAATATTGAAAATTGTAAACACTTTTATTTATTTTGTGAAGATCACTTTTACTAGTTAAAATAAAGGAAATTTATGGTTTCAAAAATATTAAAACGAGAGATAAATTAATTATTAAATGTTGGCTTGCCTGACCGAGGTGTCTGGCGCCATCACGACCTTTAATGGATTTTGCATCGTGACACTCGGCACGTGCGTTGCACGTGTATGCTGAGTTTTGTAATACAAGGTGTTAAAAAAAATATCAATATTATTAAAATAAAACTTTAAGTAAATAGCAACATTGTTGATATATAAAATTTATGAAAATAATGAATTATTTAACTATAATTGAATGGAATTGACTTTTACCTGTAGTTTGGAATAATATGTTGACATCTTTTTTGATTGAATATAAATATATGATCTATAAAAGCATTAGCAATATTATGGATCAGACTAATGAACACAATAATACAAATGAAATTATGAATGCTATATTAGCACAAGTTAATTTTATATAAAGAAATCCCCTAATTTGATAGTTAGATTTCCACGCCAGCAATAATACTTTTTCGAGAAATACTAACATAAAAATTAAGCTAGTTCATAGTTTATTCCAAGACAGACCACTGGTCTTTTTTTTGCTTTAATTTTCTTATTAGTTATTGGAAGTTGGTGCTCATCATTGTTGGACTGTTTTCTCCATGAAATAGGAAAAAACATTTCTTTTCTCGCAAAACCAGTAGATTTTCTGTACGAAGTAGTCGTGATGAAAAAAATACGTAGTAACCAGATCTTTATGTTAACACAATGTGTTAAACCACACATTTTGTTTTGTTTATTTATACATACAAAGATATAATTGACCATACTATCTTATGTACACAATAGAAATTCATAAAGCATTTTGAAGTAAGAACTAACAAAAGAATTCATTCCAAGCATTACCAGGGGACTTGGCCATGGGCTATACCCCGAACCACTTTAGGAATCCAATAGGTTTCAATCTAAAATATTCATGTGAAGTGTATATATAATACCCAATCTCAACATAAGAAAAAAAAGATTAAAAAAAAAATTGGAGTGCCAAACCTGTGAACGAACCCGTATGGAAATGTTGCTGAAGCACTAAAAAGAGAACTTCTTCACGCAAGTTAAATTCACATTAAGATATGTTAGATAAAATATTTGGTTTAACCCCAGTTGGTTGATGTTTCATTTAAGTTTTTGAAAAATGAAGTCTATACTTGTGCATTCCCAACCAACACATACCAACAAGTAGTTTCACAAGGCAAGCAAAAATGAAAAAGTAAAGAATATTATTTCTTCTACCAGCGAAACATTTTGAATGAAGCATCGTGGAGCAAATTTCGTCTCGAGCAAGAGGCTATGATAGTGTTCAATCCCCAATATTGAAAAAGATTTATAAGACTATTAATGAAGGGGTGTGATGCGTTGGCTGGACAAGATATAAATTTTAGTTACAAACAAACTGAAAATCACAAGAATCATTAGGAACGAAGAATCATCGTACTCCATATATCATTTCAATTTTACAAGACGATCGAAAAATCACAATCCCTAATTAAAGAATTTCACCAATATCTTTGAATAATGAAATACTTTTTCTATAATACAAGTAATATATATAGTACCGACAAAAACACAGTGTGTATCATATTGGTCCTAATTCTTGATCATTTACAAAGTTTCACTAAATCCAAACCTTAGAAAATTTAGAAGATGGTGTCTTTTGAATTTTGATCATGTTGTTCATCTTGGGAGAAAGAATTTAATTGTAGAAGTATTGATTGTCATAAACTGCCATCGTATGGATGTTTGACTCAAAAGATGTTAAAATCCTTTTAAGCAAATCAATCACAGAAGTGAAAGGGTAAATCGTAGTCGGAGAAAATAATCCCCAGGATCGTTTTATTAATCGGAATAATAACAACAATGTATAGATAATAGAGAGGGAGAGATAGAGAGATAAAGATTAGAGAGATAAAGATTAGAGAGATAGTCAGTTCTTTTGTTACCAGTCCTCTATTACAATGTTCGATCCCCCTTTATATAATAGAGGGATTCGAGCTAAACCCTAGGAGTGATAACGTCAGTGTACTTTTATAACGGAACTATTAACAGGCCGAGGTTGTCCCCCACCTCACCCCGGGGTCGTTCCCTTGTGTCGAGTCGTAGACATTCGACGGTTAGTCACGCAGGCGGTGGGACGTGGTTAGTCAAATTCGACCCCATACAGTTAGTCCCTCCACTCGTCGAGGTCGCAACGGGAAGCGTCTTCGATGGGCGGAATCAACGTGTTCACCAGGGAGAGTTTGACTTTGTTGACTTGATGCGACATGATAGGTGTGAAACGACGATCATTGCTGTCGGACCGTTGAAGTAGAACGTTCTGCTTTGGATGACGTCAGTGTTCTCATGCGTCATCATTACGCATATTCTCGAGGCGGAAAAGAACTGACGTTTTGGCGCTTGGTTTCCCGCGTCGATTTGAAACCTGACGCTTCTATTCTGGCTCCACCCAACCCTATAAATAGGGGAAGGGTTCAATTTCGGTGAAGAACTTTTAGTCACTCTTGAGAACTTACCAGCCCTCTTATTGATTTTCGTGTTTCTATACTCTCCGTTCTTGATCAGAGGTTTTCTTCTTCTTCATTTCTCTTCGGGTGATCTTTTTCGAACAAAAACATGCCCAAATCTCGTCGTACCAAAGAGGCTCCTGGGGCTGATCTGTCGAATGCACCGCCCTCCTCCGATGGCGGAGAGGTGGAAGTGGAAGAGGATCTCGGTCCTCTCACGGTGGAAGCCCTATTACCGAGGCATTCTTTGCCTCAGTGTGATTTTAACAAAAATTCTGCAGTTCCGGCTCCGGTTCATTCCGAGACGGGACTCAACCACTTGGAGGACCTCCGTGCGAAGTACAGCATTTCGGATCACGTAGAGATGGTTCCGGCGGGGGAGGACAACGTCGATGTTCATAGGCCGGGCTACTGTGCCTTTTATGAGTACCCCTTTTTGATAGGCTATGGACTTCCTCTCTTTCCCTTGGCGGAGGAGTTCTATAGGTTCTACCATATCTGCCCGGCTCAACTCACACCATATACACTTAAAGTACTGCTGTTATTGACCAAATATGCAGCGTTGGCCAGAAGTAGCGTCTCCGTCCATCATCTTCTACATTTATTCACAGCCGGTTCCCTTAGGGGGACTATGGTGCACTTGAGGATGCGTGGTACGAAGGGATTGGTGGTTGGGACCGACGATCGACCGAGCCGTAAATTCTGGCACAAGTATTTCTTCATTAGGACTGAGCATCTGGTTTCCAACCCTACCGGGTTTCCGGAAAGATGGAACCTCACACGTAAGTGCCGTAGTTCATCAAGTTCTCTGTTGCATGTTGTTGTCGTGGTTCTAACTTTTATATTACAGCCATGGCGTGCCCACCCCAGCTCGTTACGGACTAAGGAGCTGGGTCGCCGGTCTGCTGCCTCATGCGGAGGAAACCCGGACCTGGCCTGCTTTCATGCAATGTTACGGCCCTCAAGTTCCTACAGGTAAACTTTTGATTTTGCTTCGTCGATTAGTCAACCTTGCCTAACTGTGATCTTATGGTAATATGTCGAGGTCCTTCCAGGAAGAAGGCGGCAGCTCCTATTTCCGCGCGTCCTATTACCGTCGCGGACGCTCAAGACCTTTTATGCGAGTCTGTTCGCGGGGATCCTTCTCTTACGCCCCGCCAGGGAGCTATGTCTGAGGTTGCGGCCGTAGGGGAGCCAATTTTGCTCCCGCGGGCTTCACATCCTGCCGACGAATCTTCCCAGGGCGAAGAGCCGCCGGAAAGGAAAAGGAGAAGATTAAAGAAGGGGAAAGGGGTGGCCGTTGAAGCTGAGCGGACCTCTACAAGAAGTTGTTAAGGAAGTACCGAAAGTGCCGTGCTAAGCACTAGTCGGTGGCCGACCTCTACAGACAGGACCCCGAGTTTCAAGTATTCCGCGAGGGGCTTAAGGAGAGGGAGGCCCAGTTGGAACGCAGGGAGGCGGAGCTGGAGGAGGTAGATGGGGAGCTGGTGAGGGCCGTTGCCTGTAACAGCGAGCTGGAGGCTCTCCTCAGGGAGAAGGATGACGAACTCGAGCTGAATCGAGTGGTGGCTGCGGAAAATGCCGATTTGCAGCAGAGGGTAGCGGGCCTGACCTCTGAGCTTGATGTTAGGAAGGCGGAGATTGATAGGCTTAAGGGCGAGCTTGGTGCTAATGTCGACAAATTGGCTGCGTTACAGAGTCAAGTCGCCCTACCGAGGTCTGAGGAAGCGGGATGCCATTCTCGGCCCTCCTCGTCCCGTCCCCAATCTGGTCGCGGCCCGCATCGTAGTACCCATGAAATATGGGTCTATGCGGAGGCTCGGCTTGATATATATAGAGCTTTGCATGCAGAGGGTCGGGCGACGGAGGCGGAGGTTCAGGTGGTGCGAAAAGAAGCGCACACAGCTCGTGAATCGTGTGGGTACTACCCCGACTCTCCCGATGGGGAGGATTCCGAGGATGTCGATCGCCTTGACTCGGACGCCTGGTATGAGGAAGCTTATCCCACAGGGGGTGGTAGTTAGTTTTAGGCTTGTGTATTTTTACTTCTGCATCTTTTTTGGCTGTGCGGTGTACTAAAATCCGTCCATGTGGTCGAATGTATATAATTTTTGTCGTAATATAAATTTTGTTTTTTGTCGTATCGTCTGTTCGTTGCTTCTCCCATTTGTTGTTTTTGTTTTATACCTAGCCTTCACTGACATCACCTTTTAAGGGATTTTGCCGTGGTTCGAACAAGGTCGAACAATGTCCATGGCCTTGGCCATTAGGACGTTGCCTCGACTGTTGTCGAGGTGACATCCGTCATGGTTCGAATGAGGTCGAGCAATGTCGATGGCCTTAGCCATTAGGACGTTGCCTCGACTATCGTCGAGGTAACATCCATCATGGTTCGAACAAGGTAGAACAATGTTGATGGCCTTAGCCATTAGGATGTTGCTTCGACTGTCGTCGAGGTAACATCCGCCGTGGTCCGAACGAGGTCGAACAATGTCGATGGCCTTAGCCATTCGGATGTTGCTTCGACTGTCACGAGGTAACATTAGTCGTGGTTTGAACGAGGTCGAACAATGTCGATGGCCTCAGCCATTAGGATGTTGCTTCAACTGTCGTCGAGGTGACATCCGTTGTGGTTCGAACGAGGTCGAGAAATGTCGATGGCCTTTGCCATTAGGACGTTGCCTCGACTGTCGTCGAGGTAACATCCGTCGTGGTTCGAACGAGGTCGAACAATGTCGATGGCCTTAGCCATTAGGATGTTGCTTCGACTGTCATCGAGGTAACATCCCTCGTGGTCCGAACAAGGTCGAACAATGTCGATAGCCTTAGCCATTAGGATGTTGTTTCGACTATCGTCGAGGTAACATCCGTCGTGGTTCGAACGAGGTCGAACAATGTCGATGGTCTTAGCCATTGGGATGTTTCGATGGCGTTTCGAATTCTATCTATATCGTGGAGATTTCTGTTTACACAATGGAGATTGATTTCTATTCATACAGTGGAGATTAATCTCTATTCATACAGTGGAGATTCATGAAGTGGAGATTTCTGTTTACACAATGGAGATTTACTGGGGTAGTCCCTTCATTACTTTGGTCCAGAGGCCGTGTTGATGGACCGAGGTGATGAATGCGCTTTCAATCCACGGGCATCTCCTTCGCCGCCTCGTTAAAAACCTCCCCGAGAAAACCTAATTGTGACAAAACTCAGGTGAGGGAAAAAGAGTACGACTTAGGAGACTCCTCTCAGAAGTGGAAATATTTGAGGTGAGCGACGTTCCAGTTGTTTTGGAGTGGTTTTCCCTCCATTGTTTCCAGTTGGAATGCTCCCTTGTTTGCGGCTGCTGTGATTTTATACGGTCCGTCCCAATTGGCTCCCAACTTTCCGTCGTTTGGGTCTCTCGATGCCAGAGTTTTCGCCTTGAGGACGTAATCGCCAACTTTGAGCGACCTTACTTTGGCTTTTCTGTTGTAGTATTTTTCTACTTGCTGTTTTTGGGCTATCATTCTTATGTGGGCCATATCTCTCCGTTCTTCGACTTCATCTAGGTCTTGTAACCTATTCTCATTGTTTCCCGCTCCGTTTTCATGGGAGTATCTCAGGCTTGGCTCCCCGATCTCGACGGGTATGGCTGCATCGGTTCCATAGACTAGTGAATAGGGCGTTTCTCCCGTGCTGGACTTTGGCGTTGTTCGGTATGCCCAAAGTACTTCAGGCAGTAATTCGGGCCATAACCCTTTAGCTTCCTCGAGCTTCTTTTTCAATATGTTCAATATTACTTTGTTAGAGGACTCGGCTTGACCGTTGGCGGCTGGGTGGTATGGAGTGGAGAGTATCCGCTTTATGCGCCATTTTTCGAAGAACTCGGTCGTTTTCTTTCCGATGAACTGGGGCCCATTGTCGCAGCTGATTTCTTTGGGGATGCCGAAACGACATATAACATTTTTCCATATAAAAGTGATGACCTCCTGTTCGCGTATTTGGGTGAATGCACCTGCCTCCACCCATTTGGAGAAATAGTCAGTTAAAACTAAAAGGAAACGTACCTTTCCTCGCCCAGCCGGCAGGGGGCCAATAATGTCCATCCCCCATTTATGAAGGGCCATGGTGAAGTGACTGAATGGAGGAGTTCTCCCGCTTGATGTATCATGGGGGCGTACTTTTGGCACTGCTCGCATCTCTGGACGTAGTCTGCTGCTTCTTTTTTCATAGTGGGCCAGTAATAGCCTGTACGGATGAGGCATCGGACGAGGGCGCAGTTCCCAGTGTGGGCGCCGCAATGGCCCTCGTGTACCTCCTCCAATACTTGTCTTGTTTGGTGGGGTCCGAGGCATTTAGCGAGGGGGCCGCCAAACGTTCTTTTGTAGAGGTCTTGATTCATCAGGCTGCATCGGGCAGCTTGCACTCGGAGTTTCCTGGCTTCTTTTTTGTCTTGCGGGAGTGTTCCATCCTGCAGATATGATACAAAGCGGTTGCGCCAGTCCCAAGTTAAGTTCAAGGAAAATACCTCGACGTGATCTATGGCTGAATGGAGGAGAGTGATCACGTTTCCTCTGTTGATGTTCTTTGTGGCTGCGGCTAGCTTGGCTAGGCCATCTGCTTCAATGTTTTATGCCCTAGGTATCTGCTCAAGTCGGCATTCATCGAATTCTTGCATCAGTTTGTGGATCTCTGATTGGTACTTTTGTAGTCTTTGTTCTTTAATTTGGAATGTCCCGGTTACTTGATTTACAACGAGTTGAGAGTCGCAGTGGAGGATGAGTCGCCGAGCTCTGTACTTGAGTGCTAACTTCATACCTGCAACCACAGCCTCGTACTCGGCCTCGTTGTTAGTCATCTCGGGACATCGTATGGACTAGCGAATTACTTCGCCTGTAGGGACTTCGAGGACGAGTCCCAGTCCTGATCCCGAGGCATTCGAGGCTCCGTCAGTATAGAGGATCCAAATGTCGGTGAGAGTGGAGGCGCAAAGGGCCTCTTGCTCCGCTTCCGGTAGAATTTCTGCACTGAAATCGGAAACAAAGTCAGCGACTCCCTGCGACTTAATGGTAGTTTGCGGGTGATATGTTATGTCATGCTCGCTGAGTTCTATGGCCCATTTGGCGAGTCTGCCTGAGAGCTCGGGTTTATGCAGAATGCCCCTTAGGGGGAATGTTGTTATTACTTTTATGAGGTGACACTGAAAGTACGGTCTAAGCTTTCGTGAAGCTACGACTAGTGCCAGAGCCCGTTTTTCATGGTGTGGATACCTTGTCTCGGCGTCGATTAAGGTCTTGCTGATATAGTAAATGGGGGATTGCGTACCTTTATTTTCGCGGACTAAGACTGCGCTGACGGCGACTTCGGATAACGCTAGGTATACGAGCAGACTCTCGCCTGGGTCTGCCTTGACGAGTAGTGGTGGCGAAGATAGATATGCTTTTAGTTTCCTCAAGGCGGCGATGCACTCTTCGTTCCACTGTAGTCCATGATCCTTTTTCAGTACATTGAAGAACTTGTGGCACCTGTCCGAGGATCGTGAAATGAACCTCGATAGGGCGGCTATTTGCCCCATCAGCTTTTGTACCTATTTCTTGCTGTTCAGTACCTCAGGTATCGTGTCTATGCCCTTGATCTGGTCCGAGTTGACCTCGATGCCTCGTTGTGATACAAGGAAACCCAGAAATTTTCCTGAGGCCACGCCGAAGGCGCATTTTTCCGGATTCAGTTTCTTCTCGTATTGCTTTAATATCTCGAAGGCCTCTTTCAAATGACCGATATGGTCTTCTTTCTTGGCTGATTTCACCAACATGTCGTCGATGTAAACCTCCATTGTCTTGCCGAGCTGTTCTTTGAACATCTTGGTAACTAACCTCTGGTATGTGGCCCCCGCATTCTTGAGTCCGAATGGCATCACCTTATAGCAGTAAGTCACTTGGTGGGTAATGAAAGTTGTTTTCTCTTGATCCTCCTCGGCCATTAGGATTTGGTTATAGCCGGAGTAGGCGTCCAAGAAACTCAGCAGTTCATGTCCCGCTGTTGCGTCGATCAATTGGTCGATATGGGTCAAGGGAAAGGAACCTTTCGGACATGCCTTGTTCAGATCGGTGAAGTCCACGCACATTCTCCACTTGCCGTTTTTCTTTTTGACCATGACCACATTAGCGACCCATTGGGGGTATTTCGATTCTCTGATGGAGCCGTTAGCCAGCAATTTGTCTACTTCTTCGCTGACTGCCTCGTTAATCGCGACATTGAATTTCCTCCTCATCTGCCGCACGGGAGGATAGAGTGGATCGACATTCAGCCTATGAGTGGCGATGTCTTTTGGAATCCCCAGCATATCTGAGTGTGAAAAGGCAAATAACTCAGCATTGTTAGTCAAAAATTCACGATACTTACCTGGCTCGGAGAGATTGTGGCTGATATAAGCCTTTTTTATGTCGTCGGCATAGTCCAGGTGTACTGTGTCGAGATCTTCGATAGTTGCTTTGCTAGCTTCTACAACGTCGGGCTCTATGATGACTTCTTCCGGCGGGTCAGTTTTAGCTCCCGATGTGGCTGATTGCTACGCTTCCGCGCTAGCCCCTTTTAACTGCTTGGTATGCGTGTAATCTTGGGAGATTCGGTAGCACTCCTGGGCGGTACGCAGCTCGCCTCGAATGCCAAAAATTCCCCACGGGGTGGGAAACTTGATTACCTGATAAAAGCTTGAGGGGACGGCTCGCATGGCGTGTATCCATGGGCGTCCTATGATGGCATTATAAGCGGTTTCCTGGTCCATGACGTGGAATGTAGTTTCCAGCGTGACTCCCCCCGCTAGGACTGGTAGTGTTATTTCTCCAGATGTCCGCTCTACTGCATTGTTAAAACCTGTTAGTGTTATGCAACGTGGTATTATCCTATCCTCGAGCTTCATTCGCATGAGGACTCTTGGGTGGATAATACACGCACTGCTTCCATCGTCTACCATAATTCTTTTTACATCTGTATCGGCGATGAGCAATGTTATGACTAAAGCATCGTAATGAGGAAAAGACAAACCGTTGGCATCTGACTTTTCGAAGATGATACTGTCTTCGAAGCCGTCATACCGTTCGTGAGTGATTGTTCGCTTCAACTTATGCGTGGTGGCAAGCTTTACGTGGTTGATCACTAAGTCGTCGCCTCCGCCGTTAATCATTTGTATGGTACGCGCCGGTGACGGTGGCCTGGGTGGTCCTTGAGATGGGTCGCGTCCTCTGGCGAAGTTGGCCTTCCCTTTGTCGCTGAGTAGTTCTTTCAGGTATCCTTGGTTCAGCATTCTGACCACCTCCTGTCGTAATCCTATGCAATCCTCGGTCTTGTGTCCTCTTTCCTGATGGAATTCGCAGAGGACATTTGACCTTCTCGCATTTGGGTTTGATTTCATCTTTTGTGGCCATTGTACCTTCGTGCCCAGCTTCTTCAGTGCGAACACTATTTCTGAAGGGGAGACACAAAAGTTATGAGCAGATAATAACGGAGGCATACCTTTTTCGTTTCGGAGGGGCGCAATATGTCGCGACACGACATCTGCGTGCCTCGGGGGAGGCGGATTATGGGTTCTGACATAGGGCTGATGCCTTTCTCTGTTGAAGCGCGGGAGCTGATCCCTTCTTCCGTCGTTACGTCGATCCCTCCTTACCCGGATTGTACCGACGTCAGTCGCTGGGTCGGACCATTGAGATCGTCTTCGTCTGCTCTTACTTCGGCGCAATAGGCATTACGGATTTCCTCCCATGTAGTGGGAGGGTACTTCATGAGTCTGTTGAGTAACTTCTTGGTCGCCTTCGACCCGCTTCTGCTTAATCCATTCTGGAAAGCTGCGATCGCCATTCCTTCCGACACATTTGGCAGTCCCATTCCTACCCTGTTGAATCAGGCTAGGAAGTCTCGAAGCCCCTCGCCCGCCGTTTGTCTGATGGCGAAGATATCGTTGACCCTAGCTTCATCCTTCTTTGCTCCTGCATGTGCAGTAGCGAACTTATCCGCCATTTCCTCGAACGTTGAAATCGACTGTGCTGGTAGCTGAGAATACCAGGTTAGCGCTCCTCCTGTGAGAGTCTCACCGAACTTTTTCAGCGGCACAGATGGCACTTGCTCTTTCGACAAGTCGTTACCCTTTACCGCATTGACGTAATGGATCAGGTGATCTTCTGGATCCGAGGTTCCGCCATATATTCTCAAGTAGGGCGGCATTTTAAAGGTTTTTGGGATGGGATGGGGAGCAGTTTCTTCACTGTAAGGCTGCTATACAAACCTTCCCACATCGCGCTTTGGCAGCAGCTTAGGGGCGCGGGGTATTTTGTCAACCCTTTCCTGGCGTTCCTTCATTTGGTCACGAAGCATCTTGTTCTCGTTTTCCATTTCTTCCACTTTCTTTAGGATGGCTGCGAGTGTACCATCACTTACATCGGTGGTAGTGCGATTGTTGATTGTTTGTATAGTGCTTGGCTCACCGGTGACAGCAGCGACTTCCAACGTTAGCGAACCTCCGGTATTTCCTAGAGAGGGTTTTTCGAGCATGGTGTTTAGAGCTCTTGTCAACCATTCTTCTAACAGCTTTTTGACTGTTGGTGGTGTTTCCCTCACCGTAGATGTCGAAGTTCCTCTTTCGTGCAAGATCGTCAGATCCTCGAGTATAGAGGGTGAGATCTCCCCCTCCGATACACCTCTTGGTGTTATATTCTCATTGTCTTCTCTACCAGCTTCGTTGAGGGAGTCTAAGAGGTTGTTTGAGACATTCGCTATCGCTTTCAACCTTGCTTCTTTTTCTGCCATCGCTGATTGCTATGGAGTGCGAAGGACGGAGATCGTTTTGTTTGATATCCTAGATGAGAACTATGATTTCGACTACAGAAAACCCCATAGACGGCGCCAAATTGTTTGACTCAAAAGATGTTAAAATCCTTTTAAGCAAATCAATCACAAAATTGAAAGGGTAAATCGTAGTCGGAGATAATAATCCCCAGGATCGTTTTACTAATCGGAATAATAACAACAATGTATAGATAATAGAGAGGGAGAGATAGAGAGATAAATATTAGAGAGAGAATCAGTTCTTTTGTTATCAAAATCCCCCCTATTACAATGTTCGATCCCCCTTTATATAATAGAGGGATTCGAGCTAAACCCTAGGAGTGATAACGTCAGTGTACTTTATAACGGAACTAATAACAGGTCGAGGTTGTCCCCCACCTCACCCCGGGTTCGTTCCCTTGTGTCGAGTCGTAGACATTCGACGGTTAGTCATGCAGGCGGTGGGACGTGGTTAGTCAAATTCGACCCCATACAAATGTAAGTCTAAATGAACAGTGCGAAATACATACACAAGCCCGACATCGGGGTGTCACAAGTCACGAGCATCTACTAAGGTCTGAATACAACAAAGAGTCTGAAAATAAACTATAACAGGCTAAGGAAGGTAAGAGGGAGAGAGCAGGGCTGCAAACGCTGGGCAGCTACCCTGCTAACTCCGATGACTATGCCCTTGAGCAATCAACACCCACTACTAGGTTCAGAAATACCTGAATCTGCACACAAGGTGCAGGGAGTAATGTGAGTACACCAACTCAATAAGTAATAAAAGTAAATGAAAGCTGAGCAGTAAGAAAACACGTAAACCACGTCATAATGCTACAGCAAATACAGTACATTTCCAAAACAGTGCAGAAATCATTTATTTCGTAAATCAAACTCAGCTTCAGTAAAAACCTTTTAAAACATCTTTCAATAGTTTCAAAACGAGTGATAAAAACAGTGAGTAAAACAAATTATAGAAACGTAATAGCCCCTCGGGCAAATCATGTATCATAAATCGCCCCTCGGGCATATTATCAACAGAACCAGCCCCTCGGGCTACCTCACAATCACTCATAACCAGCCCCTCGCATAACATGAATTAAGAACCACCTCTCGGGCAACAATATGAAACAACAACAGTCCCTCGGGCTACATCACATCACTCATACCCGCGCTCACTAGGGGTGTACAGACTTCGGGAGGGGCTCCTTACAGCCCAAGCGCTATCACAAGCCATCTTGTAGCATAATCAAATAGGCCCTCGGCCTCATAACAATCACAAGCCACCTCGTGGCATAATCAAACAGGCCCTCGGCCTCATAACAATCACAAGCCACCTCGTGGCATAATAAATTAGGCCATCGGCCTCTCACATATCACAATTCAGTACCACATGTTGCGGCGCGCAGTCCGATCCCATGATATCCTCACAACAGAGGCCCTCGGCCTCACTCAGTCAGATCTCACCCAAGCCCCTCGGGCTAACAGTAAAACAGGTTCTCGGCTCAAAATATCATTTATAAACTCAAAAGGAGTAAATGAAATCCGAGTTATGAAATCAGTGAAAGCATAGCATGACTGAGTGTAAGTATTATCAAAAACAGTGAGAAACCGGTAGTGAAAAGCCCCTAAGGGTCCAAACAATCGGCACAAGGCCCAAACACGGCAATTAGCCCCAAACATAATAATACTTTCAAAAATATAATAATATCAATTAGTTTCCAAGTAAATATACGACTTAATAGTTGTACGGGACGGACCAAGTCACAATCTCCCACGGTGCATGACCCCACGCTCGTCGCCTAGCATGTGCGTCACCTCAAAATAGCACAACGATGTGAAATCTGCGGGTTCATACCCTGAGGACAATATTTACAATCATTACTTACCTCAATCCGGTCCAAACTCTAGCCCGCGATTCCTTTGCCTCTCGAATCGTCCTCAACTCGCATTGAATCTACCCAAAATCAGTGTCATAACATTAGAGTATGCTAAGGGAACGAATCCCATGCAAAAATAATGAAATTGCATCAAGAAACCCAAAATTGGCCAAACCCGATCCCCGGGCCCACGTCTCAGAATCTGACAAATTTAAGATCAATGGAATCCTTATCCTCCCACGAGTTCATGCATACCAAATTTACCAAAATCCAACCATAAATGACCCCTCAAATTCCTAATTTTAGGTTTCCAATTACAAGCCCTAGTTCATCAATTTCAACCACTAATTTTTCCATAAATTACAAGCCTAATCTGTGAAATAACACCATAGAAACGAGTTTTATGCTCAGAAATCTTACCTCAATGGAGTTCCCTTGAATTCTCTCTTCAAAATCTACCAAAAAGCTCCAAAGTCGTCTTAAAAATGGTGAAATGACCAAAGATTCGTGAAGGAAACCTTTTATACTTTCTGACCCAGGCTTTTCGCACCTGCGGTACCGCATCAGCTGCCAAAGCACCACATCTGCGGTTTTCACTTAAAACCAAAATTCCGCATATGCGCCTCACACTCTACGCCTGCGATCTCGCAGGTGCGACCAGTCATCCGCACCTGCGCTTCAGCCCTTCACGCCAACTTTCGCATCTGCGGTTAGCATTCCGCTTCTGCGGTCCCGCATCTGCGGTCCCTAAGTCGCAGGTGCGGTTAGGACAGTACTGCAGCAGCTTCAGCTACAAATCTCAAACTCCAAATCTCCCGACAACCATCCGAAACCACCCCGAGGCCCCTCGGGACCTCAACCAAAAGTACGAACAAGTCATATACCACCATCCTAACTTATACCAATCTTCGAAACACCTAAAACAACATCAGAACATCAAATTAACCATGGATTCAAGCCTAAGAACTCCAAAAACTTCCGAATTCCGCTTTTGATCAAAAAGTCTATTAAACCTCGACCAAAAGACCTAAAATTTTGCACACACGTCCCAAATGACGCAACGGACCTACTCTAATTTCCGAAATTCCATTCTGACCCCTATATCAAAATCTCCGCTACCAACCAGAAAACGTCAAAATTCTGAAATCACTAATTCAAGCCTAAATCCACCCCGGACCTCCAAAACTCATTCCGATTACGCTCCTAAGTCCCAAATCACCTAACGGAGCTAACCAAATCATAAAAATCCAAATCCGAGATCGAATACTAAAAGTCAAAAACTTGGTCAAACCTTTCAAATTTAAAGCTTCAAATTGAGAACTGTTATTCCAAATCCATTCCGGTTACCCTGAAAACCAAAACCAACGATTTACATACGTCATAATACATCACACGGGGCTAGTCATGCCCAAGAACTAGCAAGCAAAGTGTAAATGCTCAAAACGACCGGTCGGGTCGTTACATCCTCCCCCACTTAAACATACGTTCATCCTCGAACGTGCCCAAAGTTGTTCCGAAAACCATCAAATTGCTGTGACCGTGCACATACCTGGGGGTGATCCCACGTCACCCTGTCTCATATAGGTACGATAACACAATGTAATTGAAATTTCACAATCCAACCTAGCCCATAAACCTTAGAACCAAATTTCCACTTCCGAAATCATCCATAAGGTTAGAACCTCACATCTATACTCTGAATAAGTCCGAACAAGCTGTATCAACAATATCCGTACCCAAGATGCAATTACATGATATACCGCATAACTCAGACACTCGTAGCAATAACTTCTAATCAGAGCAATTTCCCAAAACAACCGAATACCGATAATAAACCTCTTATCAAATAAAGCCTCATTCCAACACTTCTGTATACTGCCAATGATATATGAAACACGTATAAATCATAACCATTCCTCAGATCAACCAGTTATAGAGTTCCCTCTCCTCCGGCAAGGGCCATAGTAAATTTCTAAGCCGAAGCCCGATATTATACTTCTAACATGCTGAAATCGAATTCGATAGTATTCACCCTAGATCCAATGACCTCATCTCATCCAACACGACTACTCTCCTGACATGACACCTCAACACAATCTAAAGCCACAACTCGTGCAATCCCGCACCAATAAACAACAATCCGAACGTACTCAAATCATGAAAGAGAACTCAAATGAGAGAGCTGTACCGCAAGCTCACCAGTACCACCACACACAATGCTGAGAACCCGTCACACATCGTAGAAACAAAACACACGAATCTAACCCGAAGGATCATACCTCCACATAACTTCGCTGCAATGCGCGACCCTATCCAAACACTGGTTCACATGAAACATCTCAAGTCACTATGCTCAAAATCCACAACCACGCGCAATTTGATGTCTAGTGCCAAGAGCAAATCATCATAACCACGGCGAAGAAATGACATAACACCATAAAAACCCGAAAGGACACAACCGATACGCCATCCACCGAGCAATATCCAATACTCTTCCCGCTTGAATTCCACTATGAGACCCCAATAGAACCGCTCCATATGTGCCTATAACCAACAACTCATAAGGCTCGCAACACGGAAAAGTAACTCATAGATCACCCCAGAACACCAATAAGCTCAATAACAATCGAACCAACACATCCCTCAATAATAGTAACTCGGAGTCAACAAAGCCGACTCGATGCAAAACACACATCTATATTGACCTACCAATGAACCCCTTGTCAAGGAGTTCCTGAAACCGCTCCTCCAACTCCTTTGACTCCGCCGGTGCCATACGATATGGTGCCCGGCACCAAATCAATACCGAAATCAACAACCCTGTCCGGCGGCATGCCCGGCCGTAGGAACACATCCGAAAAATCCCTCGCGAAGGCCAAATAAAAAGACAACCCTTCCCAACCATCCGTTGGTTCTTCAAAAATGAAATCATCTTACTGGGAACATAATCCGTCGAACCTCGCCACTCAATCAGTGGCATCCCCGGCATAGCAAATGGCCGTCTTGGCACAACACTCCAGAATAGCGCGACACAGAGACCACCAATCCATACCAATATACCCTCAAAATCCACCATATTAAGCAATAAACTATCCACTCGGGTCTCCAAACCTCCAATAGTCACCACACAAGATCGATATACTCGGTCCACAACCACGACATAACCTGTCTATGAGAACTCCCGGTCTCCAAATCCATAAAGCACACGAATCACCATATCCGATTCCAACTCTACTGCCTGAACATCTAACACACATCTGATACTCGATCATTCCACGCTGGATACTCCAAAAATTCTTCTGTGCTACCAAGCAAACTTGAATATCAGCAGTCGATCCAACAAGAGAGTGCCGCAATACTAAGGAATTATCCTTAATTCAAACATATCGCCATTTTCTAAAAGGTATACCCTTATCAAGCCACACCAATTAGTAATACCATTTGCCTAATCATCTGAAACTGTCTGTGTTGCATAAGAACTTATGTCCTTCCTTCCAAAATTGAACCGTGATCTTACACATGCAAATTGCAACCCTACACAACATACTGCATATACCATGCCGTCCTATGATAAATATAAGAATTTCATAATTCATCTCGGGTCACAAGAAACTACGTACTCAACTAGCCAATAACCTTCCATTGATCCCATCTAGAAGAAAATCATTGCACATTACATGCTCCTCACGCCAGTAGAAAATACACATCTCTAATCGTGGTAGAAACCACCAACGACTCTCCGAATCCCTTTTGCAAAAAACCAAACCATCAGGGCTGAATCCTTTTAAACCAACCAAGTTATGCAGGTCACCAAAAGCCTAAAAGCATTACTATGAAACACATGTAGAAACTCATTACCTCATAAGAACCCGAAGAACTAATCATATCCCTTACCACACGGATCCGACCTACTACCAAGCTATCCTATTTATCAAGGTTCCTTCTAAGTTACCTTCAATTTGATACCTCCCCTCGCCATAATACCGCAATTCTCAACCCAGACTCACCATGCGAGAGCCGAGCATAAAACCGCACCGCCTAAGGCTCATAAGCCGTTGAATACTCTCTTAAATATCCTCAAAAGCACCACATTCCAAATACTTACCCTGAAGAGACTTCCTATGAATCTATAGCCATTACCTTCACCTTCCTGATACTGATATGCAGAATCCATAATTGATATACAAATACCACGAGTCCTGACACCCTCCAATGTAAACCTCAGTTTCTAACCAAATACATATCCTGAAAATCTCCAATTATTACATGTAAATCTTAAATCCTTTAGAACCATTCTCGAGAGTCATCCACTCTGCTCAAACCTCAATTAGACTAATCAAACGGACTGGACGACCTGTGCCTCATTAGTACAACAACACCTAAGATAGTAACCCATCCTTCTAAGCAGCCGAGTGATATCCTACTCCATACCCTTTACATCCCTTACGACAAACACTAATCATCCAGTGATTTCCCATATACCCATAACGCTTAACACACCATTATCCAAATTTCCTTTGCACGAGTCATCCTCGATCTCAACCTCTGCAAGTCACAACTGATCCGCTAGCATACCTCAAACTGAAACTAATACGATACTTAGCTGCGCAATCAACTTATCAATAGCGGACTCCCCCACTTAGCTCGAAGCCATAGGTCAAAACACCCAAAGACTCACAATGCCCATACTCTATTGCCATAATACCATAGTGAGATTTAACTAAATCCTTCATAAGCTCACATAACACAAACCAGCTAGTACTTCAAATCATCTACAACTCTCGCATTCACCCTCGTAGCAGTCAAGCTCCCTCTCATACGCGATCCAAACTCAATCTACAACACATATAATTCACTGGTGAAGGAGGACTCCCAACAAATTACATAAGGATCACACAAATCTTAGAAAACCCCGCAGAAGATAATCCACCTGCTTAGCCTCAAACTGGTATTTCTCTATACTCTTCCGTACTCATAACTATTACACAATCACTTAATCTTACCGAGTTTGAACTCATAGCACAACGTGAAATCTACTTCACTTCCCAACTAGACAACAAGAAAAGATCCTTCAACACGCCCACAGCTCGGGCTATACATCAAATCACGATAGAAATCAAGCACCAGATAGTTTTTACTACCCCCAAACTGACCCTTCTTGTCTCCTCCGAATCATATGACACATCTCGCAATCACATCATACTCATCACGTAGCTACCCAGCCATCACTTCCCTTAATAGGGACACTATCGAACATATAAATCCAAAAACACGCGCTCACACAATCAATAGCTCAGGACTCAAGCTACAGGCAAGGTCCGGCCTCAAGTTCTCCAGACTGGCTCAACATCAACACAGAGAAATCATATCTCGCCCTTCGATCAGGGAATCAGAAGCCGTCGATGCACAGCTGACACCGAGCGCTCATGCGTGCATACGAACGCGTGGAAGGAATTTCAAGAGTTACATTTCAAGCTGGATCAAGGACGCACGATAAGAACTCAAGAATGTGGAATTTCCTAAAGGTTCTGCAGCCTCCCGAGGATAAGTACAGACGTCTCCGTACCAATCCGCGAGACTCTACTAAACCTGCTCATGACTCGTGAGACCTATGTAACCTAGGCTCTGATACCTACTTGCCACGACCCTAAGACCAACCAGGTGGTGATGACGCCTATCGTGAAACTAGGCCAGCCGACACAACTCTCGAATTAACCATTAGTCAATAAAAGTCATCTTTAAGCCTTTAATTAATCAAATATCTCGTAATGTAAGTCTAAATGAATAGTGCGCAATAAATACACAAGCCCGACATCGGGGTGTCACAAGTCACGAGCATCACTAAGGTCTGAATACAACGAAGAGTCTAAAAATAAACTATAACAGGCTAAGGAAGGTAAGAGGGAAAGAGCAATAAACTATGACTCTGCCACTGAGCAATCAACACCCACTACCAGGTTCAGAAATACCTGAGTCTGCACACAAAGTGCAGGGAGTAATGTGAGTATGCCAACTCAGTAAGTAATAAAAATAAATGAAAGCCGAGCAGTAAGAAAACACGTAAACCACGTCATAATGCTACAACAAATACATTACATTTCCATAACAATGCAGAAATCAATTATTTCGTAAATCAAACTCAGCTTCAGTAAAAACTTTTAAAACATCTATCAATAGTTTCAAACTAGTGATAAAAACAATGAGTAAAACAAATGATAGAAACGTAACAGCCCATCCGGCAAATCATGTATCATAAACCGCCCCTCGGGCATAATATCAACAGAACCAGCTCCTCGGGCTACCTCACAATCACTCGTAACCAGCCCCTCTGGCAAAACGTGAATCAAGAACCGCCCCTCGGGCAACAATATGAAACAACAATAGCCCTTCGGGCTACATCACATCACTCACACTGGGTACCCGTGCTCACTGTGGGTGTACAGACTCCGGGAGGGGCTCCTTACAACCTAAGCGCTATCACAAGCCATCTCGTGGCATAATCAAAAGGCCCTCGGCCTCATAACAATCACGAGCCACCTCGTGGCATAGTAAATTAGGCCCTCGTCCTCTCACATTTCACAATTCAATACCACATGTTGCGGCGCGTAACCCGATCCCATGATATCCTCACAACACAGGCCCTCGGCCTCACTCAGTCAGATCTCACTCAAGCCCCTCGGGCTAACAGTAAAACAGGTACTCGGCTCAAAATATCATTTATAAAATCAAAAGGAGTAAATGAAATCCGAGTTATGAAATCAGTGAAAGCATAGCATGACTGAGTATAAGTATTATCAAAAAGAGTGAGGAATCGGTAGTGAAAATCCCCTAAGGGTCCAAACAGTCGGCACAAGGCCCAAACACGACATTTAGTCCCAAATATAATAATAATTTCAAAAATATAATAATATTAATTAGTTTCCAAGTAAATACGCGACTTAATAGTCATACGGGACGGACCAAGTCACAATCCCCAATGGTGCATGACCCCACGCTCGTCGCCTAGTGTGTGCGTCACCACAAAATAGCACAACGATGTGATATCCGGGGTTTCATACCCTGAGAACAATATTTACAATCATTACTTACCTCAATCCGGTCCAAACTCTAGCCCACGATGCCTTTGCCTCTCGAATCATCCTTTACTCGCATCGAATCTACCCAAAATCAATATCATAACATTAGAGTATGCTAAGGGAACGAAGCCCATGCGAAAATAATCAAATTGCATCAAGAAACCCGAAATTGGCCAAACCCGACCCCCGGGCCCACGTCTCCGAATCCAACAAAATTAACATCAATGGAATCCTTATCCTCCCCCGAGTTCGTGCATACCAAATTTACCAAAATCCAACCACAAATGACCCCTCAAATCTCTAATTTTAGGTTTCCAATTACAAGCCCTAGTTCTTCAATTTCAAGCACTAATTTTTCCATATATTACAAGCCTAATCCGTGAAATAACACCATAGAAACGAGTTTTATGTTCAGAAATCATACCTCAATGAAGTTCCCTTGAATTCTCTCTTCAAAATCTCCCAAAAAGCTCCAAAGCCGTCTTTAAAATGGTGAAATAACCAAAGATTCGCGAAGGAAACCTTTTGTACTTTCTGACCCAGGCTTTTCGCACCTGTGGTCCCTACACCGCACATGCGGTACCGCATCAGCGGCCAAAGAACCGCATCTGCGGTTTTCACTTCAAACCAAAATTTTGCACATGCGCCTCACACTCCGCACCTGCGGTCTCGCAGGTGCGACCAGTCATCCGCACCTGCGCTTCAGCCCTTCACGCCAACTTCCGCATCTGCGGCTAGCATTCCGCTTCTGCGGTCCCCAAGCCGTAGGTGCGGTTATGACAGTGGTTCAGCAGCTTCAGCTGCAAATGTCAAACTCCAAGTCTCCCGACAACCATCCGAAACCACCTCGAGGCCCCCCGGGACCTCAACCAAAAGTACGAACAAGTCATATACCACCATCCTAACTTATACCAATCTTTGAAACACCTAAAACAACATCAGAACGTCAAATTAACCATGGATTCAAGTCTAAGAACTCCAAAAACTTCCGATTTCCGCTTTTAATCAAAAAGTCTATCAAACCTCGTCAAAAAGACCTGAAATTTTGCACACACGTCCCAAATGATACAACGGACCTACTCCAATTTCCAGAATTCCTTTCCAACCCTTATATCAAAATCTCCGCTACCAATCGGAAAACGCCAAAATTCTAATTTCGCCAATTCAAGCCTAAATCTACCCCGGAACTCCAGAACTCATTCCGATAACGCTCCTAAGTCCCAAATCACCTAACGGAGCTAACCAAATCATAAAAATCCAAATCCGAGAATGAATTCTAAGAGTCAAAAACTTGGTCAGGCCTTTCAAATTTAAAGCTTCAAACTGAGAACTGTTCTTCCAAATCCATTCCGATTACCCTGAAAACCAAAACCGACGATTAACATACATCATAATACATCACACAGGGCTAGTCATGCCCGAGAACTGACGATCGAAGTGCAAATGCTCAAAACGACCGGTCGGATCGTTACATATGACTATTTACAATTTAAGAAGAAAAAAATGACCTAATCTCCTGCCCTTTTTTTTTTGTTTTAAATTTCCTGTGAAAAAAGGCCATATAACTAAAATAACATTTGTAAAGGACCATGAAATCGATCTCCCCTATGACATGAAGCAAATTGATTCATAATAAAATCTACATTCACATGACAGAATGAAAATGTCAATACCCTTTCTCCATGAACCTCATAGCTTATGGAAACATCAGATGGAAAGAATGTACGCAATAAGAGTTCAGACTAGATTCTGTTTCAAGCATAGTCTTGAGTAGTTGGTATAAAAGTACAAGTTAAAATATGTTGGTCAATTGATTGTATCAGTTTTCATTTGCATGTATTTCATGTTAGATCGAGATGAGCAGAGTAATTAATTGGAAATCAACACGCGCTTACTAGCAATGCCACGTACTTTGACAATTTTACAAAAAAACCAATTATTGTACTTCATGGCTGAATCATGAACAATAACTCAAATGGGCAAGGGAATTGACAAATTAGGGAGAACAGAGTAAAAATGAACATAAAACCAGTATCAGCTCTTATGAGCTTCTAATCTCAAAACAAAAACCCCGAAGCGGAATTGTCCAAGGAGAATGGAAAGGGTGATAATCTCTGGTAGCCTGCAAACTTTTACTAATGCAATGGATTAGTACTGAAATCTCCTTTTTTTGCACGATAACATACTTCGCGGCTTTACGCAACTAACTCCAGGATTTTCATATTATTGGAAGACAAAGTTAGGAAGTGATGGTCCACGTGCATCTTGTTATTTGTGGCTTGAATTATTTCCTTGTATTTTTAGAAAACTCATAGTCCTATCAGTGGCAGAGGCAGAATCTCCATGAAGGGGGTTCAAATTTTTTTTTTTTGTAGCTAGTGAGAATTAAACTTGTGACCTTAGGAAGTTTTTGAACCTCCTTGACCACTAAACTAAACTTTTGGGTTGTGTTAAGGGGGTTCAAAACTTAAAATATAGAGGTAAAAAATTATACAGTGTAATTTTTCGGCGAAGGGGGTTCGAACCCCTTCCGCCCCCCTAAATCCGCCCCTGGTCCCTATAGGTTTAGGAAAACCTATTGTCCTAATATATTTGGGAAAGGAAAACCTATAGTCCTTGTCAAATTAGCAAACATTTCTCTTATATGTTTGAGACCTTTTGGGATATATATATAGGGGTTGTAGTTGGGGATTCTACAGATTGTATTGTTCTTTCTTCTCATTCATAGTGAAAAACTCTCTCTGCTTTTGCCCCGAGGATTAGTTTAGCCGAACCTCGTTAAATCCTTGTATTGATTTTTCTTCTCTATTTGCTTTGTGATTGATTGTATGCTAGTTAATCCACGATATTCCGCAACAATTGGTATCAGAGCAAGGTTCGGGTTTCTTCATATAATCTAGGGTTAAGATGTCTTCATCATATTCAATGAGATAATTTATAGCTACACACGTGTTTGTGCTTGTTTTGGACCACTAATTTCAAAAGTCTTTCCAGTCAAACAAGATCACACATATTGAGATGGAGGGAGTTAATGCAACTGAAAGGTCAAATACTAGTCTTATGCTATCTCTTGACATGACTATACACGAGTTCACGAAAAAATGTTTGAATCAACACATATTGTCCTTTCTCTGTCAGCGATATATATCCAGTTACAGTTTTAGCAGTCAAACCATATGTTAAATGTCATGACCAAGTCTACAATATAGAAACACAGTTTTAGCAGTCAAACCATATGTTGGGTGTCATGACCAAGTCTACAATATAGAAACATAGTTTCATGGATCTGTACTACCAACTACATAGACCTCAGTCAACCATACATAGCATGACCACAAGATCATTTATTCATTTGTTTATTTTTTTGTAATAATGACAATATTCAAAATAACTTGGGTGCACCTCGACTAATCCACTCGATGTCTACCATCTTTCATCAATACGGACACCCCGATAACTCTATTCATCAAATCTTTGACGGATGTGAAAAATTAACCTAGTCTCGCCTTTGATAGGATTCAAACCTTGGTTCTCATAGTTGTCACTCCAACTCTTTGAACACTGGACCACCCCCTTGGAGTGTAGGAGCTAATACACCTACTTGTCAAGAATGTGAGGGCGAGTGGGTAGTGACAAAACCCCCATAATTTGTGCCCAGCTAGTAATTGGTAAGTTGGATAACCAAAGGAACCTAACTAATGAGATGCCATGAAAAACTGGTATGTATTTCTTCAAGTGTCCCACGTTGCTTAAGCTGTGATGTCAGTTGGCCCAAAATTCATTCTAATGAGAATCTGAGATGCCCTACTAGTCAACGTCTGAGTGATTTTTTGTACACGGTTGTCACCACGTATAGAGATGTATCAGCAGGAGTAGGAAGAATGTTGCTAGATGTCACGACCCAATTCCCAAACCCGGTCGTGATGGCGCCTCTCGTGAAGACAAGGCCAGCCAGAACAACGCAAACACCTCTTTTAAAGCAATTAATTAACACTAACAATTCTAACACATGCTTAATATAGTCAATAATACGAAACAACGTTAATAACAAGGGAAACAATCCCGACACCGCCCAAACCGGGGTGTCACAAGTCATGAGCTACTACAGAGTTTTCTATAAGTCTACAAGTATGAAATCTGGTACAATAGTCTGAAGAAAACATAAATGATAGAGTGTAGGGGAGACAAGGGTCTGCGGACGTCAACAGCTACCTCGTAACTCCAACTCGCTGCCTGGTCTGGAAGGAATCAGTGCTCAGGTGCGGACTCTGCTATGCCTGAATCTGCACACATGGTGTAGGGATTAATGTGAGTACTCCGACCCAGTGAGTAATAATAATAAATAATAACCGAAGGCATAAAAACACATAAGTGCACAAGGCAATTCTATATCAGGCAGTAAATCACTTAAAAGCAGTAAAACAGTAAAGAGTCAAATGAAATCTCCTTTTTCAAAACAGGTAAATCGGGTAAAACAACAAGTAATTAGTGAGTAGAAATATGCCCCTCGGCCCAGTATCAATCGCTCAGAACAGTATCAGCCCCTCGGGCTCAGTATCAATCACTCAGCATAGTATCAGCCTCTCGGGCTCACTCTCAGATCATATGGGTACCCGCGCTCACTGTGGGTGTGCAGACTCCGGAGGGGCCCCTTACGGCCCAAGCGCTATATCAACATAAGGCCTGAAAGCCTTCTCACAATCGCTCATAAGGCCTGAAAGCCTTCTCACATCACTCATAATATCCTCACATATGGCCCTCGGCCTCACTCAGTCCAGAAAACATCATAAGCCCATCGGGCATCAATAAAATAGTAGTGCTCAGCCCAAACAATAGTGGAAATATCATTTAAGTCCCAAAGTTTAATTAAAGCGGTTGAGTTTGTAAAACAGTATATTCAACAGGACTGAGTTCAAGTAGTATATCAAAATAGTGAGGAAACAGAGATAAAAGTCCACGAAAGATTCAAGTAGTCGGCATGAAGCCCAAAATATGGCAATAGGCCCATGTTATGTTAATAATAAACACATCTCAGTCAAATACGCGGTAAAAACATAAGTCGGGACGGACCAAGTCACAATCCCCAATAGTAAACTACCCCGCGCTCGTCATTAAGCGCGTGTTTCACCTCAATATAGCACTACGTTGTGCAAATCCGGGGTTTCAAACCCTCAGGATATTATTTACTATCATTACTCACCTCAAGCCGGCCAAAATCCTAACTCGCTATGCCCTTGCCTCTCAAATCGGCCTCTTCGCGCGTCGAATCTGATCAAAACCACAACGAATACATCACAATAGGCTAAGGGAACATAACCCAATCGAAAAGAATCGAAAAACATCAAAAATCACGAAATTTGCAAAACCCGAGCCCCGGGTCCACTTCTCGAATTCCAGCAAATTTTACATCAACGGATTCCTTATCTCGCCACGAGTCTATACATATCAAGAACTCCCAAATCTGAGCTCAAATGACCCATCAAAACCCAATTTGAAATACCAAAACTCAAGCCCTAGTTCTTCCCCCTTTTTGATAAATTTTCATGAATTTCTAGGTTGATTCTACCATTAAATCATGTAATTAGGTCATAGAACTCACCTCCAATCAATCCCAGTCGAAATCCCCTTCAATTCTCGTCCAAAAGCTCTCAAGGATGTTCAAAAATGGTGGAAAAATACCTTTGCTCGCGAGCAAAATGAAGTTTTAAAACCCTTTCTGTCCAGACCTTTTCGCATCTGCGATTAATATACCGCATCTGCGATTTCCGCTTCTGCAGAATTCCTCCGCTTCTGCGGAGTTCCACTTAAACGCATGGACCGCTTCTGCGGTCAAACTCCGCATCTGCGGATTCCGCTCCTGCGGAAAATCATCCGCTTCTGCGGAAAATCCCCAATGGCCAATATCCGCATCTGCGGTTCCAACGTCGCATCTGCGGCACCGCAGATGCGGCTCCAAGCCCGCATCAGCGAAAAACCAACTTTCCAAGAATCTCGCACCTGCGATCCACCTCCCCGCATCTGCGGTCCTAACCAGCAAAACTCAGCAATAACACAAGTCCAAATTCATCCCGATGGCCATCCGAAATCACCCTGAGGCCCCCGGGACCTCAACCAAAAGTGCAAATCCATCTTAAAACATCATTCAAACTTGCTCCAATCATCAAAACACCACAAACAACACCAAACCATCAAATTACATCGGATTCAAGCCTAATTTCTTCAAAAACATCCGAAACACGCATTTGATCAAAAACCCAGCCAAAACACCTCCGAATGACCTGAAATTTGGCACACACATCCAAATCACCTAACGAAGCTACATCAACTCTCGGAATTCCATTTCGACCCTCGGATCAAAATCTCACCTATCAACCGGAATTCGCCAAAATACTAACTTTGCCAATTCAAGCCTAATTCTACACCGGACCCCTAAAATCACTTCCGATCACGCTCCTAAGTCACAAATCATCCCCTGAAGCTAACCGAATCACCGGAAATCACATCTGAGCCCTCTAACTCATAAGTCAACATTCGGTTGACTTTTCCAAACCAAACCTTTCTTAAAGAGAGTAAGTGTCTCATTTCTTACCAAAACCTCTTCGAACCAACTCGATCACATGAGATACGGATAATGAAGCATAAAGAAGCTGAAAACGGGAAAAACGAAGCGGTAACTCACGTGACGACGGGTCGGGTCGTCACATCCTCCCTAACTTAAACAAACTCTCGTCCTCGAGCGAGTGAAGAAACATACCTGAAGCCTCAAATATGTGAGGATATCTGCTCCGCATCTCCCGCTCGGTCTCCCAGGTAGCCTCCTCCGCGGGCCGACCTCTCCACTGCACTTTCACCGAAGCAACATCCTTTGACCTCAATTTCCGAACCTGACGATCCAAAATGGCTGCTGGCTCCACGTCATAAGTCAAATCACCCTCCAACTGAACCGTACTGAAATCTAGAACATGGGACGGGTCTCCAATATACTTCCGGAGCATAGAAACATGAAAAACTGGATGCACGCCCGACAAGCTGGGTGGCAAGGCAAGCTCATAAGCCACCTCCCCAATCCTCCTAAGTACCTCAAAAGGCCCAATAAACCGCGGACTCAACTTCCCTTTCTTTCCGAACCGCATAACACCCTTCATGGGCGAAACCTTCAGCAAGACCTTCTCACCAACCATGTAAGACACATCTCGAACCTTCCGGTCTACATAACTCTTCTGACGCGACTGTGCTGTACGAAGTCTCTCCTGAATCAGCTTCACCTTCTCCAAGGCATCCTGAACCAACTCTGTCCCCAATAGCCTAGCCTCGCCGGGCTCAAACCAACCAACTGGAGATCTACACCGCCTCCCATACAACGCCTCATACGGAGCCATCTGAATGCTCGATTGATAACTGTTGTTGTAGGCAAACTCTGCAAGCGGCAAAAACCCATCCCAAGAATCTCCAAAATCAATAACACAGGCACGCAACATGTCCTCCAATATCTGAATAGTACACTCGGACTGTCCGTCCGTCTGAGGATGAAATGCTGTGCTCAACTCCACCTGTGTACCCAACTCTCGCTGAAAAATCTTCCAGAACTGAGAAGTAAACTGAGTACCCCTATCTGAGATAATAGACATTGGAACACCATGCAATCGGACAACCTCTCGGATAAAGATCCCTGCCAGCCGCTCCGATGAAAAAGGTAGTACATACTGGAATGAAATGCGCGGACTTGGTCAGCCGATCCACAATCACCCAAATCGAATCGAACTTCTTCAAAGTCCGAGGAAGACCACTCACAAAATCCATAGTGACTCTTCCCACTTCCACTCGGGAATAATCATCCGCCGAAGTACGCCACCCGGTCTCTGATGCTCATATTTCACCTGCTGACAGTTGAGACACCGAGCCACAAATCCTACAATATCTTTCTTCATTCTTCTCCACCAATAGTGCTGCCTCAAATCCTGGTACATCTTCGCGGCACCCAAATGAATGGAATACCGCGAGCTATGGGCCTCCTCCAATATCAACTCCCGAAGCCCATCCACATTGGGCACACAAATCCGGCCCTGCATCCTCAACACACCATCCTCACCAATGGTCACGTCTCTGGCATCATCATGCTGGACCCTGTCCTTAAGGACAAGCAAATGGGAATCATCATACTGGCGCTCTCTGATGCGATCATATAAGGAAGACCGAGAAACCACACAAGCCAACACCCGACTAGGCTCCGAAATATCTAGTCTCACCAACCGATTGGCCAAGGCCTGAACATCAACTGCAAAGGGCCTCTCCCCAACTGGAATGTACGCCAAACTCCCCGTACTAACATCCTTTCGGCTCAAAGCACCGGCCACTACATTGGCCTTCCCCGGGTGATACAGAATGGTGATGTCATAATCCTTAAGTAACTCTAGCCACCTCCGCTGCCTCAAATTAAGATCCTTTTGCTTGAACAAATGCTGAAGACTGCGATGATCGGTGAATACCTCACAAGATACGCCATACAAGTAGTGCCTCCAAATCTTCAAAGCATGAACTATAGCAGCCAACTCCAAATCATGTACAGGGTAGTTCTTCTCGTGGGGCTTCAACTGACGAGAAGCATAAGCAATAACTCTACCCTCCTGCATCAATGCACATCCAATCCCAACTCTCGAAGCATCACNCTATATCAACCACCTCCTCGAATGAAGCACCCAATACCCTCTCTCTAGTCATAAGAACACGGAGATGGTAGTTAAGGCCATCAACAAATCTCCTGATCCGCTCACGATCTGACGGAACCATCCAGACGGCATGACGAGCCAACTCTGAAAACCTCATCTCATACTGAGACACAGTCATATCTCCCTACCGTAGCCACTCAAACTTCCTGCGCAGCTCCTCTCTGCGGGACTACGGTACATACTTCTCCAAGAAGAGAGTGGAGAACTCCTGCCAAGTCAAAGGTCCTGCACCAGTCGGTCTACGCCTCTCATACGCCTCCCACCAAGTGAAGGCAGCCCCAGTAAACTGAAAGGTGGTAAAAGCCACACCACTAGACTCGAGAATTCGTGCTGTACGGAGCATCCGCTGACATCTGTCCAGAAAACCCTGGGCATCCTCGCCCTCAGCACCACTGAATGTCGGAGGCTGGAGTCTATCAAACCTCTCAAGACGACGCTGCTCATCCTCAAGCATAGCTGGAACCCTGAACTCCTGCACTGGTGCAACTGGCGGAGCTGGAGGTGCCTCCGGAGTCTGTAATCCCTGCTACCTGCTCAGGTGTGTAAGCAGCGGGGGTCTGATTGCCTCCCCCAGCCTGCGAAGTAGCTACTGCTGTGGTGGCTGAAACTGCCTGAGCCAGGCCGGTGCAAACTGTCAAAATCTGAGCCAAGGCCTACTGAAGACCCGAAATCACGATGGGCACAACTGGTGCCTGAACTGGTGCTGTTGGAGCCTGATCCTGAGCTGGAGCAACTGGTGGATCAACAGGCGCTGCACCTGCTGCCCTGCCTCTGTCGCGGCCACGACCGCGTCCACAGCCTTTGGTGGCCTCAGTGGGTGGCACTGGTAGTCGTCCGCCACGTCAGGTAGCTCGTGTCCTCACCATCTGTGAGAGAATAGAATTAAAGAGAAGTTTAGTACTCGAATCAAGAATATGAAGTTTTCCTAAAGGTTCTGCAGCCTCCTTAGGATAAGTACAGACGTCTCCGTACCGATCCGCGAGACTCTACTAAACCAGCTCATTACTCGTGAGACCTAGTAACCTAGGCTCTGATACCAACTTGTCACAACCCAATTCCCAAACCCGGTCGTGATGGCGCCTCTCGTGAAGACAAGGCCAGCCAGAACAATGCAAACACCTCTTTTAAAGCAATTAATTAACACTAACAATTCTAACACATGCTTAATATAGTCAATAATACGGAACAGCGATAATAACAAGGGAAACCATCCCGACACAACACAAATCGGGGTGTCACAAGTCATGAGCTACTACAGAGTTTTCTATAAGTCTACAAAGTATGAAATCTGGTACAATAGTCTGAGAAAACATAAATGATAAAGGGTAGGGGAGACAAGGGGCTGCGGACGTCAACAACTACCTCGTAACTCCAACTTGCTGCCTGGTCTGGAAGGAATCAGTGCTCAGGTGCGGACTCTGCTATGCCTGAATCTGCACACATGGTGCAGGGAGTAATGTGAGTACTCCGACCCAGTGAGTAATAACAATAAATAATAACCGAAGGCATGAAAACACATAAGTGCACCAGACAATTCTATATCAGGCAGTAAATCACTTAAAGCAGTAAAACAGTAAAGAGTCAAATGAAATCTCCGTTTTAAAAATAGGTAAATCAGGTAAAACAACAAGTGATTAGTGAGTAGAAATCTGCCCCTCGGCCCAGTATCAATCGCTCAGAACAGTATCAGCCCCTCGGGCTCAGTATCAATCACTCAACATAGTATCAGCCCCTCGGGCTCACTCTCAGATCATATGGGTACCCGCGCTCACTGTGGGTGTGCAGACTCCGTAGGGGCCCCTTACGGCCCAAGCGCTATATCAACATAAAGCCTGAAAGCCTTCTCACATCGCTCATAAGGTCTGAAAGCCTTCTCACACCACTCATAAGGCCTGAAAGCCTTCTCACATCACTCATAAGGCCTGAAAGCCTTCTCACATCACTCATAATATCCTCACATATGGCCCTCGGCCTCACTCAGTCCAGAAAACATCATAAGCCCCTCGGGCATCAATAAAATAGTAGTGCTCAGCCCAAACAACAGTGGAAATATCATTTAAGTCTCAAAGTTCAATTAAAGCGGCTGAGTTTGTAAAACAGTATATTCAACAGGACTGAGTTCAAGTAGTATATCAAAATAGTGAGGAAACAGTGATAAAAGTCCACGAAAGATTCAAGTAGTCGGCATGAAGCCCAAAATATGGCAATAGGCCCAAGTTATGTTAATAATAAACACATCTCAGTCAAATACGCGGTAAAAACATAAGTCGGGACGGACCAAGTCACAATCCCCAATAGTAAACAACCCCGCACTCATCATTAAGCGCGTGTTTTACCTCAATATAGCACTATGTTGTGCAAATCCGGGGTTTCAAACCCTCAGGATATCATTTACTATCATTACTCACCTCAAGCCGGCCAAAATCCGAGCTCGCTATGCCCTTGCCTCTCAAATCGGCCTCCTCGCGCGTCGAATCTGATCAAAACCACAACGAATACATCACAATAGGCTAAGGGAACATAACCCAATCGAAAAGAATTGAAAAACATCGAAAATCACAAAATTTGCAAAACTCGAGCCCCGGGCCCACTTCTCGAATTCCAGCAAATTTTACATCAACGGATTCCTTATCTTGCCACGAGTCTATACATATAAAGAACTCCCAAATTCGAGCTCAAATGACCCATCCAAACCCAATTTGAAATATCAAAACTCAAGCCCTAGTTCTTTCCCCTTTTTGATAAATTTTCATGAATTTCTAGGTTGATTCTACTATTAAATCATGTAATTAGGTCAGAGAACTCACCTCCAATCAATCCCAGTCGAAATCCCCTTCAATTCTTGTCCAAAAGCTCTCAAGGATGTTCAAAAATGGTGGAAAAATACCTTAGCTCGCCGAGCAAAATGAAGTTTTAAAACCCTTTCTGTCCAGACCTTTTCGCATCTGCGATTCATATACCGCATCTGCGATTTCCGCTTCTGCGGAATTCCTCCGCTTCTGTGGAGTTCCACTTAAACGCCTGGACCGCTTCTGCGGTCAAACTTCGCATCTGCGGATTCCGCTCCTGCGGAAAATCGTCCGCTTCTGCGGAAAATCCCCAATGGCCAATATCCGCATCTGCGGTTCCGACGTCGCATCTGCGGCACCGCAGATGCGGCTCCAAGCCCGCATCTGTGAAAAACCAACTTTCCAAGAATCACGCACCTGCGATCCACCTCCCCGCATCTGCGAGACCGCATCTGCGGTCCTATTTCCGCAGATGCGGAAATACCAGAACCGGCAAAACTCAGCAATAACACAAGTCCAAAAATTCATCCCGATGGCCATCCGAACTCACCCCGAGGCCCCTGGGACCTCAACCAAATGTGCCAATCCATCTTAAAACATCATTCAAACTTGCTCCAATCATCAAAACACCACAAACAACACCAAAACCATCAAATTACATCGGATTCAAGCCTAAGTTCTTCAAAAACATCCGAAACACGCATTTGATCAAAAACCCAGCCAAAACACCTCTGAATGACCTGAAATTTGGCACACACATCCCAAATCACCTAACGAAGCTACAACAACTCTCGGAATTCCATTCCGACCCTCGAATCAAAATCTCACCTATCAACCGGAATTCGCCAAAATACTAATATCGCCAATTCAAGCCTAATTCTACACCGGACCCCTAAAATCACTTCCGATCATGCTCCTAAGTCACAAATCATCCCCCGAAGCTAACCAAATCACCGGAAATTACATCCGAGCCCTCTAACTCATAAGTCAACATCCGGTTGACTTTTCCAAATCAAACCTTCCTTAAAGAGACTAAGTGTCTCATTTCTTACCAAAATCTCTCTGAACCAACTCGATCACATGAGATACAGATAATGAAGCATAAAGAAGCTGAAAACGGGGAAAATAAAGAGGTGACTCACGTGACGACGGGTCGGGTTATCACACTAGAGAACATGACAGGGTGACTCTAGGGGAATGGATCTATGTCCACACGTTGCACGGACAATTCACGTGCTAATAATCACAATCCGCCCGACGTTGTCTCAGACTCAATATCACTATCCACCACAATATCACAATTCACCCAGCGTGGTCACAAGTTACCAGTCCAAACCAATCATACATAAGATATGCAAGAATACATGTACATGTGAGAGAATATCAAATTTCATAATTCCAGACTGGTATAAGTGACATGCTAAAGTGTATGCATGTGCAAGTGTGATAATAACTCAAAACAGGTGAACTTTAAAAGGATTTAGTATGCATGTGCAAGTGTGATAATAACTCAAAACAGGTGAACTTTAAAAGGATTTTAAGCATCTACCGCCAAACTCCATGAAGAATCAGTGTGAACTAAAGAATCAAACAGAGCTATCAAAAGTTGGAAAAGGTAGGAAGTAAATTCTAAAAAGTGCAGTAATTTTTTTTACCAATAATTGACTGGTGTTAACAACACTTGGTTTCCGGTAGTTTTGCTAACTTACACGATGGTATTTCCCCATCTTCAACAGCAGTTGCATAACTAATACATCAAATGAAAAACGAAAAGAAAAATTACCTCGAGATATGAGGTAAATTCCAATAGATAAGAAAATTACAATTGAGACCTTTGTTATCCCAACCCTAAAGGTTTTTAGTTATTCTTGGACAACATAACGTATAGTTTCATTTTTTGGTAATGACAACTTCTACTGTCAGCTCAAATGTTTAAATGAGAAGTCTCCCACAGAATGTACAAACTGCAAAAAATATCAAGAATTTAAATAAGATGCATTCTAAGAAAAGAATTGAGCTTTGGAGAAATGGCAACCCAAATGTTCTTTTTACTTCACGATTGAGGCAATCTTTTTGAAGACCAAATCAAAAGGTTTATACGCTAAAATGTCAAGTGGAGCAGTTTGTAAACATAGAGATGGTACTAGTCCATAACGATCAAAGTCGAAGCGTGAGCCTATTGTGAAGCAAATTCAATGAAGCAACAACTGGTACCATAGAGAAGCGGCCATAAACTAGAGAGTCTTGACCAATTTGAAAGATCATTTAATGTAGATGAAATAACAGAATTTTGAGCTGTTCGATCAAGTAATAAAAACTAAATGGAATTCATAACTGTCTCAATCTTATTTTTTACGTTTTTCTTTTTATTGTCTGAATATTCAGGAGCTAATACCATCCCAATGCCCCCTTTAGCCATGCATAAGTAATAATCAAGATAAGCACGAAAATGAAAGCTTCTATAAATACAGATACACCCAATTACGTCGAAACTCATTGCCCATGGATAAAGAAAAATCGTTTCAACATAAAAAACGATAAAAACCAGAGCAAACATATAATAACGGATTCGGAATTGTAACCAAACATCGCCCATTGGTTCTATACCCGACTCATAAGTAGAAAGTTTCTCCGGCACTTTGCTAATCGGGGCTAGCACTCCAGAAATTAAAAATGCCAAAATAGGAACAAGGATAGATATTGTTAGAAATGTCGAAAAAAATCATATTCGTAAAGCAGAAACATAAATGCACTCCTATGAACGTGGAAAATATACCGGATTCGATTGGTCGAATCGAATTGGAATTGTCAAGTCATCCATAACTATTTAGTCAAAACAAGAATTTATTTTGATCGAACCGTCTAGTTTGCTTTGTTTATTTGTTTATTGTAGGGCATATCTCGTGGCAAGATTCATCGACTGGAATCCGATTTTATTTCCATTTTATTTAGTTAGTAGAACCTTCTAACTATATGTTACTCTTATACAAATTCTCTTGTTTCTCTTGAAAATAGAATTTCAATTTTCTATTCAATTCAAAATTCAAATTGAAGTATGATACTTTTCTGATATCAGATAATTCTCTATCGGGAACATATATAAATAATATATATCCGTCTAACAATATCTCTTGGGGGATTTACATATACTCATAATTGTTGTTATAATTAAAATTGAGTAGGATTTTTTGATTGAAAGAATCCATATTGATTAGTTATATATCAAGTTGTATTTTCTTATGTCATTAGGAAAACAAAATTTGGAGATTCAAATCCAAGAATCATTCATGCATTCTAAGTCAATAGTTATTGGTTCCGATTTTCAGAAATTTGAATTTTGGATTTTGCGACTGAAAATTCACATTTGATATTCAGAATAAAGCAAGATAACCATACCTCTGTGCCTAGATACAAGGCGGGGTTAGTTGTTAAGGTTTTGGCCAGAAGAAGGGAGTTGACTTTGATGAAATTTTCTCCCCTTTTATGAAGATGTCTTCTATTCGTGTGGTTCTAGGCTTAGCTACAAGTCTATATTTAGAGGTTGAGCAGATGGATGTCAAGACTATTTTTCATCATGATGATTTAGATGAGGAGATTTATATGGAGCAACCTGAGGGTTTTGTAACTAAGGAAAAAGAAAATTATGTCTGCAAATTGAAAAAGAGCCTGTATGGATTGAAACAAGCTCCAAGGCAATGGTATTTGAAGTTTGAATCTGTCATAGAAGAACAAGGGTACAAGAAAACTTCTTCAGACCACTGTGTATTCTTCCAGAAGTTCTCTGGTGATGATTTTATTATTTTATTGCTTTATGTGGATGACACGCTTATTGTTGGCAAGAATAAATCTAGAATTGTAGTCCTTAAGAAGCAGTTGAGCAAATCGTTTGCGATGAAGGACTTGGGGCCAGCAAAGAAAATCTTATGCATTCAAATCCACCAACACAGAGATAGAAAGGTGTTATTTTTGTCCCAAAAGCAATACATTGAGAAGGTACTCAAGAGGTTCAATATGACAGATGCAAAAGTGGTTAGTACACCTTTTGCTAAACACTTCAAATTGAGTATTAGTCAGAGTCCATCTATTGATGAAGAGAAAAAGGAGATATCTCGTATTCCTTACTCTTCTGCCATTGGTAGCTTGATGTATGCTATGGTTTGCACTAGACCAGATATTGCACATGCCGTTGGTACTGTTAGTAAATTCCTTTCTAATCCTGGAAAAGAACATTGGGATGCAGTAAAATGGATATTAAGATATTTGAAAGGTACTGCAGATTTGAAGCTGTGCTTTGGCAATGGCAAGCCTGAACTTGTTTGTTACACAGACTCTGATTTAGGAGGCAATCTTGATAATTCCGATTACTTTTGCAGGGGGAGCTGTTTCTTGGCAATCTAGACTACGGAAGTGCATAGATCTATCCACCACAGAAGCCGAATATATTGCTGTGACAGAAGGTGGCAAAGAACTGTTATGGCGAATCACTTGTGTATTGGTCTTTGGGAAAGTGTAAGACGCTATTGCCGGATGAAGGAGTTTATTAATGATCTTGGCTTTGAGCAGCCAAGGTACATCTTATTATGTGATAATCAGAGTGCTATCTGTCTCACCAAGCACTCCACTTTTCATTCTAAGACCAAACATATAAATAGAAAGTACCATTGGATAAGAATGGTCGTGGAAAAGAAATTATTTAAGGTTGAGAAGATACACACTGATAGAAATCCTTCGGATATGCTGACAAAGGCAGTGGTTGCAGATAAACATGAATTTTGCAGAAAATTGGCAGGCATGAAGCCTGTCAATAGTTCCTCTACTTGAAGACATATTTGGCCTCTTGGTTGGAGGGGGAGTTTGTTGGGCACATGCCCATGTTGTCCAGCCAAAGGCCCAATGGCCTAATCCTATTCTCGTTTGGTTTCCATTCCTATTTGGAATTGAATTCGATTTTTATTCCTATTTAGATGGTTTTGGCTTTAAGAGAAAGCACCACTCATGATCTATAAATAAGACAACCTTGGAGAATTGTTCTATGCTCATTGATACAAGTCTTTGAAAGCTTAACCACATAAGAGTGGTTTTTGAGAGAGCTTTCGTCAAGAGAGAAGAGAGAAGAAAAGTATTCATTTTGCTGTAAATTTTTGTTCCGACTAGCCAACTTCAAACCATGTTTTCGGCTTCGTTAACCGTTGGATCGGGCTGAAAATTTTGAATGAGTGTTTGTAACATATTGTTCTTGGATATGAACCGTAGAGATCAGATTTGGTGTCTCGTAGAATTTGATTTCGAGCCTCTAACAACAGCTTCAATTTTGTGGATTATACTCTTTCTTCAATTGATTAGTTGTTGCTCTTGTTACTATTGTTGCTCCGTGTTTGGCACTTGTTCTGTAGCTAATTTGGAGTACTTTTGTAGCCCTCTTATTGTTATAGTAGAGTTCTTTGGATCTTTGTGATCCGGTGGTTTTTACCTTCGATTTGAAGGGTTTTCCACATTAAAATTTGGTGTTCTTTACTTTTTTTATTTTCGGGTTTGCCTCTTCCTCAACATAAAAGTGGTATCAAAGCAAGTTTCAAGACAGGTTCATCTTGACGGGTTCAGTTGTAGCCGCAACATATTTGACGATAATCATGATTTTTGTCTGAGAAATTTGACCGGTGTGCTGTGCACGTTGAGACAAATCTTTGTGGTGGAGATTTGGAGATGTGACCTGTTGAAGGCTATGTGAAGAAGGTGGATCAAGTTTATTTTGTCAGAAAATTCAGGCAAAGGGGGAGAATTGTTAGGTGTTTGTCTAGATTTTCTTACCATATTTAGTTTTCCTATTTGTTGAAGGAAAGGGCAACATGTTTTCCTTAATTGAGTTTTCCTTCTTGTAGAAGGAAATTACAAATCTCCTATATTTGGCTAGTCCTTTTTTTTAGGAAAAGGTTTGGACTTCTATAAATTAAGGATCCTTCATTCTCATTCGGTAGCATCCACAATGTAGCCATATGGGGTTGAGAGTCGTGTTTAGGGGGAGAAATTTACGGGACAAGTGTTAGTGTGTCACTTGTGTTTGCCTCTTCGTGAGGTTGTTCTCTCGATAATTTGTACTCTCTTTTTACATAGTGGATTGCTCATCTTCGCCGTGGACGTAGGTCAGTTGATCGAACCACGTTAACTGTTTGTGTCTCTTTTGGTAGATTTCTCTTTTGTTGTCTGATTTATTGTAGTTGATGTTTGCTTTACTAGCTTCCGCATGACACCTGATTTTTTGCGGTCCTAACAAGTGGCTATAAATTGAGGATCCTTCTTTCTCATTCAGTAGCATCCACAATGTAGCCATATGGGGTTTGAGAGTCGTGTTTAGGGGGAAAACTTTACGGGACAAGTGTTAGTGCGTCACTTGTGTTTGCCTCTTCGTGAGGTTGTTCTCTCGATATTTTGTACTCTCTTTCTATATAGTGGATTGCTCATCTCCGCTGTGGACGTTGGTCAGTTGACCGAACCACGTTAAATGTTTGTGTCGCTTTTGGTATATTTCTCTTTTGTTGTCGGACTTATCGTCGTTCAAGGTTTGCCTTGCTAGATTCCGCATGACACCTAATTTTTTCAGACATAACAAGTGGTATCAGAGAGAGGTTCAAGACAAGTTCATAATGGCAGGTTCAGTTCTAGCGGCAAGCTATTTGACGATAATCAAGATTTTTGTTTGAGAAATTTGACCGGAGTTCTACTCACGTTGAGACAAATTTTACGGTGGAGATTTGGAGATGCGACCTGTTGAAGATTATGTGAAGAAGGTGTCAAGTTTATTTTGTCAGAAAATTCAGGTACAAGGGGGAGAATTGTTAGTGTTGTCTTAATTTTCTTGTCATATTTGGTTTTCCTATTCGTTGAAGGAAAGGGCAACATATTTACCTTAATTGGGTTTTCCTTATTTTAGAAGAAAATTATAAATCTTCCATATTTGGCTAGTCTTTTTTCTTGTAGGAAAAGGTTTGGACATCTATAAATTGAGGATCCTTCCTTCTCATTCAGTAGCATCCACAATGTAGCCATATGAGGTTTGAGAGTCGTGTTTAGGGGAAGAACTTTACGGGACAAGTGTTAGTGTGTCACTTGTGTTTGCCTCTTCGTGAGGTTGTTCTCTCGATATTTTGTACTCTCTTTCTATATAGTGGATTGCTCATCTCCGCTGTGGACGTAGGTCAGTTGACCGAACCACGTTAAATGTTTGTGTCTCTTTTGGTATATTTCTCTTTGTTGTGTGATTTATCGTCGTTCAAGATTTGCTTTACTAGCTTCCATATGACACCTGACTTTTTCCGGTCCTAACAATTTTTACTTCACGATTGAGGCAATCTTTTTGAAGACCAATCAAAAGGTTTATATGCTAAAATGTCAAGTGGAGCAGTTTGTAAACATAGAGATCACAGGGGTGTAACTATTGCGCGATGCTTCATTTGATTTGTAGGTTAAAACACAAATAAGATCTCTTCAGGTCAACCTACCATAGCACGCGACCTATTTGTTTTATGACCTTAGTTTCATGTCAGAGATAATATGAAAAAGCACTACAAGAAAAAAAAAGGCGCTGAAATACTCATTAAATTACACTACCATGTACTATAATAATATAATCTCAGAGCAATAATCCAAGATCTAGCAGTCCCGATGGAACATATCAACAAACCGATGGTCTTTTGGCACTTTACAATTATTGTTCTAGAGCCGAGGGTCTATCGGAAACAGCCTCTCTACTCCTCCGGGGTATGGGTAAGGTCTGCATACACACTACCATCCTCAAACCTCACTTGTGGGATTTCACTGGATTGTTGTTATTGTTGTTGTTATTCTAGAGGAATTATGCAAATTAAAGCAGCAGGGGACCACCTAAAACCATGGACCTTTGTTTCTTACAGTATCATCTCCTATTTAAAACTAAGAAACATATACACCAACAGAACCAAGAAGTCAATTTGACTACTTTCATAACGAACTCATCCAACATTAACACTTATCTTCACTTTCTATATGTATTGTATAAGTCAAAATCTGATCAAAAGAATTCTACTTAAGGAGGAACGACCAAGAGTCGACCAAGCCAAAATCACGTATAGGAAGCAATATACCGGCGAGTGATTTAGCTATGGACGAGGTCGAGCATTCAATTTGGCCCGAACGGCTAAGCTTAACACTTAGAAATTTTAGAGGAATATCCTACGGGATATTCCAAGAACTTAGGTACCCCGGTTAAGGACCGCCGGGCAAGAAAAATATTTTGTATAAATATCATGAGAGACAGTAATAAAAGGAGAGGGGGGGGGGGGGGTCTGATGGAAACACTGAGATACATATGCATCCCTCTGAAAGAGGGGAGGGTTTTTCCTCCCAAGCACTTCGCCAAAAGGAGGATAAATCCCAAGATCTTTGCATTTTATTTGTAGTTCAACTTTATCGAATTTATAGAGGTCTATCTAGTTCAAGAATGGTGATTATTTTTCCCTGTGTACTTGTCATTATCATTTGATATTATTGAAGCCATCTTCCTTTTCTTATATTATGGAATCCAATCGCGACTATAATCAAACTTTACGTCCAACCATGCTTGTTTATTCTTGTCTTCCATCTCAAATCTAGAATAAATTATCTCTGGTTAGAATTTACCCCATTTCTATTTATTAAATTGGTTTAGCTAAAAGGGCTTAAAACTTTTTGGTCAAACAATTTTGCGCCGTCTGTGGGGATTTCCTAGCCAAAGTTTCAGTTTCCTCTAGATCTAAACTCGGTTCTAGTTCTATTTCCCGTTCGCTGTAACTTCATCCTTCCACCTGTGAGCTTGTGGTGCGGTTTATGTTTCCATGTCTCCACGCACTCGGGACTGGATCGGATTGGGGCTTGAACTCAAACATCCCAACGAGCGAAGTAAGTCATCAACCCACAAGGTACCCAGATTCGACTAACGCCAAAGCTAAGTACGAGGCTGAGTTCGGATCTGAAGCTAGCACTCTCAGTTCATTGCCAATCAGATCAAAGAGACTTTCCGGACCAATTAGCGGAGATGGAAAAAATACCAAGCCAAAAACTCACAGATGTCATCCGAGTTCAGTGAATATTAGCTCAACCAATGATAGCTGCTACGAAACATAGCCAAAGAAGGGAACGTGGTCGCTCCCTTCCAGTCAACCGATTAGTCGAGGTAATAAACAATTTCGTTTGGCTTTAACTTGATTTTTCTTTTAAGAATGGGATAGGAATAGGGGCATACTCACGGACACGCGAACAGGGAACAAACGCCATTACAATAACACACCAAGAAAATGCTCAGCGCCATACCATCCTGCAAGCAACAATCGAGAGAACCCCCCTCCCAAATAAGTTGGTACTCAACGCCATAAAGGAAAAGTCTATATAGGCTGGGACTGGATCACCAACACGGAAAACATACGAATCTCTCCAACATGCAGATAGAACACATGTGCGTGAAACTCACCCACGCACTCGTCAATGCCACTATGCGATGACACAACTAGCCAAAATTCAATCTCGTACACACATCGAGACATCCCGAAGCTTGAGCGAGACATTCATCGCCCGACCTATCAACTACGTCCCCGGGCCAAGTAATGAAGGGACTAGATGGATTGGGACTCCTCGACTGTATGCACGGACCATACAGCAACATGTAGTATTCTCCAATAAATGAGTAAGCGGGGCAATATACGGAATTTTACGCAACTCCACCAAGGTTACACATCATACCAACACAAGTCCAAATTCGACCTCGTTTGAATTAACAAGCCAAATTCGACCTCGCTCGAATTAACAAGGCATGTTCGATCTCGCTCAAATTAACAAGACAAATTCGACCTCGATCGAATTAACAAGATAAATTCGACCTCGCTCGAATTAACAAGGCAAATTCGACCTCGTTCGGATTAACAAGGAAAATTCGACCTCGCTCGAATTAACAAGATAAATTCGACCTCGCTCGAATTAACAAGTCTAAATTCGACCTCATTCGAATTAACAAGAGAAATTCGACCTCGCTCGAATTAACAAGTCTAAATTCGACCTCGATCGAATTAACGAGTCTAAATTCGACCTCATTCGAATTAACAAGATAAATTTGACCTTGCTCGAGTTAACAAGATAAATTCGACCTCGCTCGAATTAACTACCGAAAGTCAGGGACATATTGCAAAAAGATTCTAAAAATTCGAAAAGAAAAGAGACGGAAAGGCCAAAAACGTACAACCATGGACAAATCGACTGTTCCATTCAAAGGAAAAATAGTGTCTTACAAAGGGCCAAAAGGGGGCCCCCACCCAACTAACTAAGTATAGAAAAACTAAATACAGGAGGAAGAATTAAGTACAAAAGCTTCACTCAGCATTATCCCCATCCACGCCACCATCTCTCTCCCCGCTTGGTTCAGCGGCTTCACCTCCACCGTCACCCTCTCCATCAAAATGTTCATCGTCAGAGGTAAGCCCGCCCTCGGCCTCAATACCTCCACCGGCCTCCGACATTGTGGGGTCATAGCCGCAGGCAAGCCGGGCCTCGCACGCTTTGACACAAGCTTCTTCGAAAGCAGCTTCAAGAATACTCCCTGCTGCCAACAAACCCTTATAGATATCCCGCTGAGCCTCAGCGTGGATTCACATCTCGTACAAAGGGCGAGGAACGGCAATAGAGGCGGACGCAGGAGGAGCCGAAGCCAACAATTGTTCCTTCTCAGCCTCGAGAGAAGCAATTTGATCACACAGGTTCGAGGCGTCTCTCTCAAGCCCGTCAATTCTCTCATCAAGGAGCGCCTCCCTCGGAGTGGCTGTTTCCATCTTAGTTGCACGTTCATACTTGAGAATGCAGATAGAATATTCTAGTGCCGTAGCCCTCGTCAAGGCCGCTACTCGAGCTCCCTCAACCCTCTCCAGCTCGGTCGCCTTCCCTTCCAACTCGGCCACCTTCTCCGCCAATTCAACACTTAGATCGGCGACTCTAGTGGCACTCTGCTCAAGCTCCGCACGCAGGGCCACCACCTTCGCCTGAAGATCAACACACTCAGCTGCAACACCCTTGCCCATCTCGAGCTCTTCTTCATTAGCCCTAAGCAGCCCCTCTAGTTCGTTGCATATGCCAATAGACCGCATCAGGTCCTCGTCCTTCCACTCCAACTCCTCCCTAATGGATTGAGGATTGCCGCCCGCCCTAAGTCGTGCATGCATCTCGCGACACTTGTCACAGTATCAGTGGTATTTTAAAACCATTATCTGAAAAGCGGCAGCCCGTCTCTCCTCGCGGCGGATACTCTTAGTCTCCAAAATGGAAGTCTGAAGAAAGAAAAGAAAACAGAAAGAGAAAATTGGCGAGAGTGGAAGACGTAAAACGAAGAAAACAATAGACTCACCCTCAAAGTCATTCCGTCTACGCCCCGTGATAGGCTTGCATTGCTGACCTCCTGAAGGGCCCTACTTTCAGTAGCAGAACAAAGAAGGGCAAATTGGGGCACCAGGCTCACCGTGTCCTCCAACAAATCGCACTCCAGAGCAATCTCGATCACGGGGGAAGAACATCAGTTCCCTCTTCCACGCGAGTAAACCCCGGCTCAAACATGCTTATATCCTTGGGATCAATATCTGAACCAGATTCGTAGTCATCTACAACTATGCCCTTTGCTCTCTCGCTGGTCGAAGAGGGAGCGCGGGCCTATTGTGAAGCCGATGGACCACTCGGAATGATCGCAGCGGCCTCCGAGCTCTGTCCCCTTCTAAGGGAGCCATCTCCACGACCGAAGGAGGCACGATTTTCACGCCCAAACTAGTACCACCACTCGGTTCGGACACCGCCAACACGGGTTCACCCCTCGAAGGCCCCTCGGTCCCAGACACTCCATCAGCCACTATCCTCCGCCTCTTTAAAGGAGCCTCATCATCTTCGCCCTCTGACGACTCGTCCACCAAATGAACTGCGGGAGCCGGAATCCCCGCTAGGGGAGCAGCATATGAGCGGCCAAGTCCGCGCGAAGTTGTAGTTTGCGAAACAATAGCGGCCTGTGCAGGCTCACTTGTAGCCAGAACGAGTACGAGCTTCGCAGAGATATCCAACTAGCGAAAAGCAGGCGTAGGAGCCCTCGCCCTCCTTGATGTCCTCCAACCTATAAACAAAGAGAGATAAGAGGATAGAAATGACGGTATAAAAGTCAACGATTAAAGCCAAAGGTGACTCACCGGCCGCAGGTCTACGCCCAGACCTCTCATTGAGGTGCGGCCACTCGCGAATCCCTACAGTCTGCGGCAAAACCTGACTCACCCAGTCACGAATGTCAACAACTGGTGAAGGAGGCTCCCTCTAGGCTACAAAGGTAGGAAGAGAACGATCAGATTACCATAAAATAAACAACGGTCATTTTTGAAGAGAAACACTTACGAGCAAAGTTTCACTTCTCGGGGAATCCGCTGGGGTTTGATACCACGTGATCTGTCTTCACATAGAAGAATTTTCCCATAAGCGACGATTAGTTTTATCATCCATCTTCACCAACAACCCCTTGGTCCCCCGATGGCGCATATGAATCATCGTGCCCCTATGAAAACTTGGGACGAAGAGGTGAAGCACATGGCATAGAGAAATTCCACGGTTGGACAGCTCCGAGTATTTGATAAGCACGAGGATATGTTTTCGTATGTAGGGGGAGAGCTGAGCCGAGCACACGTTGTAAAAGTGGCAAAAATCCTCTGCCAAGGAAGGAAGAGGAAGCGCGTAGCCGACGACAAATGGGTACACGTAAAATGTGCAGTGCCCCGGGCGATGTATTTGTACAATATTACTACCAGCGGGAACGATTTCAATATGGGCAGGATTGGCCACTTAGCCCTAAATGCAATAATCGACACCACATCCATCGTAGAAATGACAAGTTCAGGTTCATCCTCAGGAAGGTTCTTGAAGTCAGACCTAGCCTTCCCGAAGCGAGGGATTATCTCGTCCACGCTGGGGAAGTTTTAATCTTGCACCACGGCCACCCCTTCCTCATGAGGAGGTGCATCCGCAGCCAACGTCATAGGGTTAGAGGAAGCACCGACCATCATTCTAATTGTGTGCGAAAAAGAAATACAAAGATGAAGGAGATGACAGTAACAAAAGATATTGAAGGGAGAAAGAAAACGCAGAAGTTGGAAACTCAAAGAAGAAAAGAACTCGGGCTTCAAAAGCTCTAGAAATATAACAATTCAAATAAGGAGTGCCTCTCCTTATTTATAAGAATATGGGCATCCCAACCGAGAAGGCCTAAGCGCCGCCTTATTAATTTAGAAACGGAAGGAGCGAGGGAAATGATGTAACGTATGGGAAACATGCGCCATAATGACGCATGATGAAACAATGTCATTTCAAACTGATGTAATGGTCAGGTGTGGCTCTTGAAGCGTCACGCCGCCACCTCGCCAAAAAAAGGGGTCACCTTTTGGCCAATGTACTCAGATTTACCAAAAGTGCAACTGGCAAAGTTCGCCCGATGTGCTCGCCCAAAGGCAACCCCGACGGGCGGAGGGACTAACTGTATAGGTCAAAATCTGATCAAAAGAATTCTACTTAAGGAGGAATGACTAAGAGTCGACCAAGTCGAAGTCATTATAGTAAGCAATATACCGGCGAGTGATTTAGCTACGGACGAGGTTGAGCATTCAATTCATTCCGAACGGTTAAGCTTAACATTTAGACATTTTAGAGGAATATCCTGTGGGATATTCCAAGAACTTAGGTGTCCCGGTTAAGGACCGCTGAGTAAGGAAAGTATTTTGTTTAAATATCATGAGAGAGAATAACAAAAGGGGAGGAGGGGCTGATGGAAACACTGAGATACATATGCATCCCTCTTAAAGAGGGGAGGGTTTTTCCTCCCAAGCTCTTCGCCAAAAGGAGGATAAATCCCAAGATCTTGGCTTTTTATTTGTGGTTCAACTTTATCGAATGTATGGAGGTCTATCTAGTTCATGAATGGTGATTATTTTTCCTCTGTATACTTATTATTATCATTTGATATTATTGAAGCCATCTTCCTTTTCTTATATTATGGAATCCAATCGTGACTATAATCAAACTTTACGTCTAATCATGCTTGTTTATTCTTGTCTTCCATCTCAGATCTAAAATAAGCTATCTCTAGCTAGAATTTATCCCGATTCTATTTATTAAATTGGTTTAACAAAAAGGGCTTTAAACTTTTTGGTCAAACATGTATATATCAGCGAGTGCCTCATGTAGATCCATTAAATTTATAATCTCTTTTGGAAATAAAACAAGAGCCGCCAACAACAATGATACACTGAATTACAAATGTTGGTTCAACGGGATTGACAAAATTTGTACTTGCAAGAAGACCATTAGTTGTTGCCTCTCTTTTTTTGAGGCAGCATTGCAACTACAATGCATTCTTTTCAGCCATGGCCATATCGTGATACATTGACATTCTTATCATGAGTCTTTTTCGTTATGCGAGGATGTTTTCTTTTTTGTTGAGGATCCATTGATGGAGAAATTTAACTTTATAAAAGTATCAGAACTCCATTCACTACCTACAATAAAATGATCACTCTTTTTCATCAGGTAGAAACAAAGACAAAGACATGATACAAGAACACAGAATGCATGTCAAAAATTTATAACAGGTGCTACCATTTCTCATATATTATTTTTTACAAATATTTAAAAGGAAACAAAAGATAACATGCAATTTCAGTTTTTCTCCAGTAAAATCTAAGGAAAAACTTAAAGGTTAATACAGATCTTGAATAGCCAATTTGCCATCTGCTCTAAACTAAAGCCCATAGGTTTTTACAGTAAGAAATTTACAGAGATGATGTAGTAAGGCCAATGAAGATGAAGTTGTATAAAATTCCCGAAGCAATCGCAGTCAACAATTTATCCAACTTGAACAATTTCTAGCCGGCAACGATTTTGAAAATAAGGAAAAGAAGAAACCAAAACTCACCTTATAACCATACAACCAACTTATAAGACTGAAAGGGATGAAGGAAACTAAAAGAGGAGGTGACCAACTATGAAAATCTGCAGGAAGAACATTAGAGAGGCTAGACGGTCGTTTTGAGTGTTGTAAGACGTGTCAAAAATTTGGAAAAACAGTGTTAGCACGACGATCAAGGTGATTCAGATAATGACTATTAAGGCGATTCCGATAATGATGATGCAAGCAGTGAGAGAGACCAGAATATCGATGGAAAAGTCCATGACAAATAACATTCTCAAAAAATCCGTGACAAACAAAGTTCTCAGAAAGCTCATTATAGTCAAGAGGATGATAGAAGAAGTTCAGATTATGGATACAGTAGGGCATCCAATGGAAAATAATGTTAATGAGTCTTGCAACAACATGGATTCAAATTCAAGTCACAAATAGAGAACTTGGTTTGAGTACAAAATGAAGATCCAAGGGAGCAATTGCTAACATAAATTGCAGAAGTAAAAGCATCATGGAATCAAGTAATGTAAGTATTGATTTCGTTAAGGCAACAAAGCAACATAAATTCGAAAATTGGAAGTTTTGGTGCATATTCAAGTCACAGCACAAGGAGGAGTCATAACGTTAAACGGTTAAAGTAATAGTTCAAATCATCACCAGAATATATAATTAAAAATATTTAATTGTACCTTGTAATTAAACTTATTTCATATGTCATATTTCCATCTTGAAAAACTAATACATGTTGGCTATTATTAGTGTTTATTTGAGTGAGCTTTTTAAATAAAATGTTTCAGTATCAAAATATAGCAGCTTGTGTGTGGAAATTTCAAGCCAATAAGCCACAAGCTCAAAAAACATCCATGTATCATTATATTATGACTTGAATGAGCTCATAAATTTTACAGTAGTAGTACTATTTCATAGTAAAAAATCTACTATTGTTCCTAAAGTAGCAGTTCTTTCCGGTTCTATTATTGCTTCTATATTAAATATAGTGCGCGCTCTTAACTACCAACATCCTCAAACAATATTCTCAGTAGCTTATCACATCACCGCAATAGAGTAAACTGACACACCCATATAAAATAAATGAATTATAAATTGAGATTTAATATCCGATTTCACTTCAGTTCCATTGTACTGTCTAACACTATATTTCTTCGGAACTTTTGTGGGAGATGTGCACAGATAGCCATTAATAGCACATGTCTTTATTTTAAGCCACTGTTTTAAATGTCTTTAGTCTTTCGCCACTGCTTAAATAAAATTTTACCCGTCTGGACGAAAATACCCTTCTGTTATAAGCTTATACCTACGCTCCTTATTAACGATCAGCAGCAGCAGCACGTAACTAAATTCCGAAGCAGCAGCAGAGACTGTGATCGTCCAAAATTGCAGAAGCTTCTCTTCCAATTTTAAACTATTGAATTCAACTTTCTCATCCAAAAATCGACATAAAATTACAGTAAGTTATGCATTTGTGTGTTTCTGTTGATTTTTATTTCTTTACTAGGAATTTGATGCTAGGAATTTGATTTTTTTTTTTTTTTTTTTTGCTTTTCTGGATTAATAAAGTTAAGGAGATCGCGTCCTATGATTATTCTATAAATATTGAGGACATAATATTAAGGATTTTGTGCCCTTAACATGAATGTTGTTACTGATATTAAGGACATAATATCCTAATTTTGCAAATTGTATTGAAAAAGTTAGGACAAAATGTCCTTAACTTTTTTGATGTTGTTCCGAATATTAAGGATATAGTGTCCTAGTTTTGCAAATTGTTTTGAAAAAGTTAAGGACACTTGGTCCTTAACTTAGAGTTCCAAGTTCAAAAGTTAAGGACACTTGGTCCTTAACTTAGAGTTCCAAGTTCAAAAGTTAAGGACACTTGGTCCTGAAGTTTGAGTTCCAAGTTCAATAGTTAAGGGCACTTGGTCCTGAAGTTTGGGTTCCAAGTTGAAAAGTTAAGGACACTTGGTCCTGAACTTCAAGTTTCAAGTTCAAAAGTTAATGACACATGGTCCTGAATCTAGACTTACAAATTCAAAAGTTAAGGACAGGCAATCCTTAACTTAGCGTTCCAAGTTTAAAAGTTAAGGACACCTGGTCCTTAACTTTGAATTCCTAGTTCAAAAGTGGAGGACACTTGGTCCTGAAGTTTGAGTTCCAAGTTCAAAAGTTAAGGACACTTGGTCCCGAATTTCAAGTTTCAAGTTCAAAAGTTAAGGACACTAAGGACACATGGTCCTGAACTTCTAGTTTCAAGTTCAAAAGTTAAGGACACTTGGTCCTGAACTTTGACTTACAAGTTCAAAAGTTAAGGACGCTTGGTCCTTAACTTTCAATACCAAGTTCAAAAGTTAAGGACATTTGGTCCTTAACTTTGAATTTCATGTTCAAAAGTTAAGGACACTTGGTCCTTAACTTGGTCTTGAACTTAAAACTCTTGTCCTTGATTATACAAGGATTGCTCTATAAATATGTCCTGAATTTCCCATTCTCTTGACTTGCAGGATGGAAACAATATGTATTATAGTTGCTTTTAATGGTAGATGGACTGCAGACTTTAAGTATCTTGATCATCAAACAAAGCTTGTTCTAGTACCTGAGGCAATTCAATTTGAAGATTTCATTAAACAGGTCTTTGAAGTTATTGAATTGGATAGAGACAAGTTTGAAGCAATGATATGGCTTGATTTCAACCTGGAACAAGCAAGGGAATGCTTGTATCCAAAGATTTAGATTTTTACACATGTATAGAGTTACTAAAAAGTCATTCACTCTTCAAGGGTTGTCGTTTCATTGTTGATGTTTCGGAAAGAATTTTTAGATCTACAAGCACCTTTGAACATGTCAACAGAGAAAGTCAACATGACAATAAAAACAAAAGCCAATAGATAATGAAAATAGATATGGTTGAAGCTCAATGTGCTTCAAACATTTGATTCTATTCAAGTGGAAGGACAAAGCATTATAGAGATTGACAACGAACAAGCTTTGGGTATTTAAGTCGTAGAGAGTGCACCGGTAATAGAAGAGGTTGCTGAAAAAACCTCTACTCAACTAACTCGACAAAGCTCAAATTCGAAAGAAAAAGAATCCCCAACTACGATATTAAGAGAAAATACTTCGTTCGATGAAATAAAAGTGGGATCAATATTTGACAAAAAGAAGAGTATAATTAACTGTTTTTTGAATATAGCAATTAAAGAACATTTTGAATTCAAGGTTGTTAGATCAAGCTCAACAAGATATTCGTTGAAATGCAATTATGATAGGTGTGGGTAGTGTGTGCGTGCTTTCAAAATTAAAGATTCAACACTGTTCAAGATAGTAAATATTGAGAAAAATCATGGCTGCTCAGTTAACACTATGAAAGCTGATCAAAGGCATGCAACTTCAAAGTTGATTAGTGGTTACATTATTGACAATCATCAAGACCCAAGGTTTGAAGTTACACCAGCTTTTGTCATGGCAGAAATGCAAATATTGCATGGATTAGACATTGGGTATCACAGGACGTGGCGTGCTATTCAACGTGCTTCAGCTTTAATAAGAGGAACTCCTGAAGAGAATTATGATTTATTGTCTTCATACTTGTATATGATGAAAAGTAAAAACCCGGGAACATATACTAACATAAAGATAGACGACAACAACAGGTAAACAATCAAAAAAGAGATTATTTGTCTGTTTTATAAACTTTAAGACATGTTATCCTTAGCCAGTAAAAAAGTTAAGGACGTGTTGTCCTTAACTTTGATGTGTGCAGTCAAAAAGTTAAGGACACTTGGTCCTTAAACTTTAGAGTCGTACGTAGTTTAAAACTTACGACGACTACGTGTCCTTAACTTTTGGACTTGTAACCTGTAAGTTCTGNAAAATTAAGGACATGGTGTCCTTAACTTTTGAACTTGTAACTCTAAGTTCAGGACTCCATGTCCTTAACTTTTGATCTTGTAACTCCAAGTAAAGGACTACATGTCCTTAACTTTTTAACTTGTAACTCTAAGTTAAGGACCAAGTGTCCTTAAATTTTGAGCTAGTTAGTTTAACTTCAGGACTACCTGTCCTTAACTTTTGGGCTTGTAACCTGAAGTTCTGGACTACCTGTCCTTATCTTTTGACCTTGTTTGTCTAAGTTAAGGACTACCTGTCCTTAACTTCTGTTAACCTTCTGTTATACTGTATTTTCAGGTTTCTTTATAATTTTATGCACATGGATCATCACTAACTGGTTGGAATCATTGTAGACCAGTGATTGCTGTTGATGCAACTTTTCTGAAGTCAAAGTTTCGTGGTGTTTTAATGATTTCAGTTTCAAAGTATGCAAATAACCAAATTTTCCACTAGCCTTTGGAATTGCAGAATCTGAAAATAACAATTCCTATGAGTGGTACTTTAGTGAGCTTCGCAATGCAATTGGAAGACGTGAGAATTTAACTTTTTTATCAGACAGGCATCAATCTATTGCATATGGCATTGCAAAGGTATATCCTGAAAGCCACCATGGCATTTGTATCTATCATTTGGAGCAGAACCTAAAGCGAAGGAAAGTGAAAACTAATGTCATAAAACTTTTCCAAAGTGCTGCAAGAGTATACTGGCGCAAAGAATTTGATCTATACATGTCAGATTTAGAAAAAGTGGATAAGAAGACTTATGACTACTTGATGGAAGAACCACAGGAAATGTGGGAACGTTCTTGTAGTCCACGACGAAGATATGACATGCTCAAAACAAACATAGTTGAGTCAATAAATTCTGTGCTATTAGAGCAAGGGAGCTGCCTATATTAATTTGGTTCCCGGGTTTTTACTTTTCATCATATACAAGTATGAAGACAATAAATCATAATTCTCTTCAGGAGTTCCTCTTATTAAAGAAGAAACGAAGCAGAAGGAACTTTTTATGACTTTTCTTGTTGGGTAGAAGAGGAATTGAAGAAAAAGATAGATTTAGCATTTACTTTGAACGTAAGTATTATGTTCTTTGTTTAGCTTATTATTTTAATGATAATTTAACATAATGTTGTCACGATCCAAGTTCGCCCTCCATGAACAGTCATGACGGCATCTAGTCCCTACGACTAGGTAAGCCTAACAAATGCGGAAAAGAAACAACTGCAACAAAATAATTTAAAACCGAGATAACAAAATGAAACAGTGTTTAAGATATCGCCCGGTATATAATAGTACAGGAATCTCAATCTAACACTCCCAAAATCCGGAACCCCATGAATCACAAGCTAAGAGTACATAAAAGGCTCTAACTCCAGAAATGTCTATCAACAAGGAGGATACAGAAGGGCTATACTAGTAGAGAAAATAGAAAGGGACTCCTCAGTCAGCGAACGCGGCAGATATACCTCGAAGTCTCTACAGAAGCACCTCACCTAAAGGGTGATTAGACTGATTTGGAAGCACCCAGAACTGCTTTCACAATTTCACAGACTGTTTAGGAATACTACAAATAAAGGTCTGAAAGATTAATACAACACTGTCTCTGGAATACATGAAAGAAAGAGAATGAAAAGATAGAAGGACACACCAAGGCCTGCAGACGACTGCAGGACTACCTCGGGTCGCTTAATGAATTAGAGTAGCAACCTCACTGTGGTCCGAAAGCTACAGTACCGGGATCTGCACAAAAGAGTGCAGAGTGTAGTATCAGCACAACCGACCCCATGTGCTGGTAAGGCCTAGTCTATTCTCGGCGAAGTAGTGACGAGGATAGGACCAGACTACCAAATAAACCCGTGCAGTCAAATCAAATACAACGGAAAATAAAGGCAGAAACTTACAATTTAAAAGTAAGAAGGGGGAAACATGCTGCGGGGAATCAAGTATCAATAGAAAGCATATAAACCATAAAGAACACCGCAACTTAAATATCAACAATAATCAGGAAGTCAAGACATGTGCACGGCATCACGTTTCATGCTTTTTCTCTCGTCCTCACAAAATATCAATATAGTCGGCACAACATCACCCTTCGTACTTTTACCTCACAAAATCAGGGCACGGAATGATCCTTCATGCATAATCACTCATATAAAGGCACGGAATGGAACATCGTGCGGCACGGCATCACCCTTCGTGCATTAACACTCCCTCACAAATATCATGCACGGCATCACCCTTTGTGCTTTAACACTCTCTCACCAATACAATGCACGGCATCAACCTTCGTGCTTTAACACTCTTCCTCACCCAAACAACAATCACAACCAATAAGGGCAAGGAAATAAATGAAATCCCAATAAAATCCCGGTAAGGGGACAATAATACAACAATCAAATCCCGGCAAGGGAAACAATATCAAAAACAACCGCATCCAGGCAAGGGAGATAACATTAAAAGCAACAACATCCCGGCAAGGGAGACAATATCATAATCCTCTTCTCTTTTTCATATTCACTTCACAACTCAATTCACAACTTGAGCCAATGCTCTATAATGTTCAATTGCCAACAATAATTCCACAAATCACTTCACAACTTGAGCCAATGCTCTATAATGTTCAATTTCCAGCAATAATTCCACAAATTACTTCATAACTTGAGCCAACGCTCTTCAATGTTCAATTAGCAAAATTACTTCCACAAGCTTGTTCAATAATAAAAAATGTCACATAAGGCATGGACAATACAAAATGGAGTCATATTAATCATAGCATAAGACTCACGAGCATGCTTGACACCAACGTATAGATACTTGTCACAATGCCTATACGTCGTACTCAACAATTAACACGTAGCAAATAGGACACACTCCTAATCCCTCAAGCTAAGGTTAGACCAAACATTTACCTCGATACCACGAACATAATTCAAGCCTCAACTACCGCTTTACCTCTTGCTTCCACCACCAATTTGCTTGTATCTAGCGACAAGTTACTTAACTATATCAATAAATGCTAAATGAATCAATTCTAATGCATGAAAATAGATTTTTTAAAGTTTTTCCCAAAAAGTCAAAAATCGACCCCGGGCCCACATGGTCAAAACCCGAGGTTCGAACCAAAACCCGATTACCCATTCACCCACGAACTCAAATATATAATTTATTTTCAAATCGGACCTCAAATCGAGGTCCAAATTCCTAAAATTCAAAAATCCTAAGCTCTACCCAAAACACCCAAATTTCCCCATGAAAACCCTTGATTTTGAGTTGAAATCATGTAAAAAGATGGATTAGATTGCAAGAAATGAGTTAGAAATGACTTACAATTGATTGGGAAGAATAGTTGTCTTTGAAAAATCGCCCAAAGGTGTTTAGGTTTTGAGAAGGTTTGAAAAATGGCTGAAAATGCGTCTAAGTGTCAATTAACTGGTCTCTGATGTCGCAATTACGACCAGGGTTTTCCAATTGCGAACCCCTCAGACTGTTCACTTTGCAAATGTGAAGCTTTTGTCGCATTTGCGACCAAGTACTATTCCGGTCACCTTCGCATTTGCGAGGGACCTTTAGCAAATGCGACATCCATTTGCGAAATAAACGTTGCATTTGCAAACAAGGCAGCCCAGGTCAACTTTCGCATTTGCGATACTTGTTCGCATTGCGAGCCAGGCTTCGAATCTGTGGCATACCAGCAAGTAATTTCCTAAGTTCAAATTTCACTCTGTGGCATATCCGAAATTCACCCGAGCCCTCGGGGCTCCAAACCAACATGCACGCAAGTCCAAAAACATCACACGTTCTTGCTCGTGCGATCAAATCATTAAAATAACATCAATAACTATGAATTTAGCATCAAAATCAAAGGAAAATCTCATGAACTCTTAAGTTCAAATCTTAACAACCGAAGGTCCGATTCACGTTATCAAGTCTGTTTCATACCAAATTTTACAGGCTCGACTTAAATACCATATAAGACCTGTACCGGGCTCCGGAACCAAAATACGGGCCCGATACCAACGAATTCAATTACATTCAAATTTCCAAAAACTCTAATAATTTCAGTTAAACAATTTTTTTCAAAAATTCATTTCTCGGGCTTGGGACCTCGAAATTCGATTCGGGGCATACGCCCAAGACCCATTTTTTCCTACTACCCTCTGGGACCCTCAAACCACGGGTCCGGGTCCGGGTCCGTTTACCTAAAATGTTGACCGAAGTCAACCTAAATTCATTTTATAAGAAAAATTTATCATTTTTCACAGATTTTCACATAATGGCCTTCTGGATACACGCCCAGACTGCGCACGCAAATCAAGGTGAGATAAAAAGGAGGTTTTAAGGCCTCGGAACACAGAATTTATTTCTAAAACAAGTGATGACCTTTTGGCATCACATTCTCCACCTCTAAAACAACCGTTCGTCCTCGAACGGACATAAGAAGGAAGTACCTGAGTTGGTGAAAAGATGGGGATATCGGCTCCGCATATCGACTCGGACTCCCAGGTCGATGCCTCAGCATGCTGACCTCTCCACTGAACACGAACAGAAAGGAAACTCTTTGATCTCAATTTACGAACTTGCCGGTCTAGAATGGCTCCCGACTCCTCCTCGTAGGACAAGTCCTTGTCCAACTGGATAGTGCTAAAATCCAACACGTGGGATGGATCGTCGTGATACTTCCGAAGCATGGACACGTGAAATACTGGATGCAGGGCTTATAAGCTCGGCGGCAACGCAATTCTGTAAGCCACCTATCCCACTCGATCAAGAATCTCAAACGGGCCAATGAACCTAGGGCTAAGCTTGCTCTTCTTTCCAAATCTCATCACGCCCTTCATAGGCGACACCCGAAGCAACACTCGCTCGCCGACCATGAATGCCACATCACGAACCTTACGGTTGACATAACTCATTTGCCTGCACTGAGCTGTACGAAGCCTATCCTGAATGATCCTGACCTTGTCCAAGGCATCCTGTACTAGATCCGTACCCAACAACCGAGCCTCTCCCGGCTCAAACCACCCAACCGGCGACCAACACCGCCTACCATATAAAGCCTCATAAGGGGCCATCTGAATGCTCGACTGGTAACTGTTGTTGTAGGCAAACTCCGCTAAAGACAAAAACTGATCCCACGAGCCTCCAAAGTCAATAACACAAGCTCGGAGCCTATTCCCCAAAATCTGAATAGTACGCTCGGACTGCCCGTCCGTTTGAGGATGGAATGCTGTGCTCAACCCAACCTGTGTGCCCAACTCATGCTGAACTGCCCTCCAGAAATGCGAGGTAAACTGCGTATCTCAGCTAACCTCTCAGAAGAATAGGAGACTGCCACAGGAATGAAATGCGCTGACTTGGTCAGCCTATCAACAATAACCCATACTACATCGAACTTCCTCTGAGTCCGTGGGAGTCCAACAACAAAGTTCATAGTGATACGCTCCCACTTCTACTCGGGAAGCTCAATCCTCTAAAACAAACCACCAGGCCTCTGATGCTCGTACTTTACTTGCTGACAATTCAAACACCGAGCCACATACACAACAATATCCTTCTTCATCCTCCTCCACCAATAATGCTACCGCAAATCCTGATACATCTTAGCGGCGCCCGGATGAATAGAGTACCGGGAACTATGGGCCTCCTCTAGAATGAACTCCTGAAGTCCATCTATATTAGGCACACAAATACGACCCTGCATCCTCAAAACTCCATCATGTCCCACTGTGACCTGCTTGGCACCACCGTGCTGCACCGTATCCTTTAGGACACACAAATGGGGATCATCATACTGCCGATCTCGAATGCGCTCCAATAATGAAGAACGACTGACTGTGCCAGCTAACACACGGTTGGGCTCAGAGACATCCAACCTTACGAACTGATTGGCCAAAACCTGAACATCCAAAGCAAGCGATCTCTCACCGACCGGAATATACGCAAGACTGCCCATACTGGCTGACTTCCTACTCAAAGCATCAGCCACCACATTGGCCTTCCCCGGATGATATAAGATGGTGACATCATACTCTTTCAATAGCTCCAACCACCTTCTCTGCCTTAAGTTTATCTCCTTCTGCTTGAACAAATACTGTAGACTCTTGTGATTCGTGAACACCTCACATGATACGCCATACAGATAGTGCCTCCAAATCTTCAGCGTGTGAACAATGGCTGCTAACTCCAAATCACGGACCAGATAATTCTTCTCATGAATCTTCAACTGTCGCGAAGCATAAGCAATGACCTTGCCATCCTGCATCAACAGCGCACCAAGTCTAATACAAGATGCGTCACAATAAACTGTGTATGGCCCTGAACCTGTGGGAAAAACCAACACTGGCGCCGTAGTCAAAGTTGTCTTGAGCTTCTGAAAGCTCGCCTTATACTCGTCTGACCATCTGAACTGGGCACCCTTCTGAGTCAACCTGGTCATCGGGGCTGTAATAGATGAAAACCCCTCCACAAACCGATGGTAATAGCCTACCAAACCCAAGAAACTTCGAATCTCTGTAGTTGATGTAGGTCGAGGCCAATTCTTGACTGCCTATCTTCTCGGATCCACCTGAATACCCTCTGCTGATACGATGTGATCCAAGAATGCAACTGAACTCAACCAGAACTCACACTTCAAAAACTTAGCATACAACTTACTATCTCTCAGTGCCTCAGAGTCTGGAGAACCACTCTCAGATGTTGCTCATGCTCCTCCCGGCTGTAGGAATAAATCAAAATATCATCAATGAAGACTATCACGAACGAATCCAAGTAAGGCCTGAACACTCGGTTCATCAAATCCATGAAAGCTGCTGGGGCATTTGCCAATCCGAATGACATCACCAAGAACTCATAATGCACGTACAGAGTGCGGAAAGCTGTCTTAGGGACATCGGATGCCCTAATCCTCAACTGGTGGTAGCCAAATCTCAAGTCTATCTTAGAAAACACTTGGGCACCTTGAAGTTGGTCAAACAAATCATCAATCCTCGGCAATGGGTACTTATTCTTGATTGTGACCTTGTTCAATTGCCGGTAATGTATACACATCCTCATCGATCCGTCCTTCTTCTTAATGAACAACACCGGCGCACCCCAAGGCGAGACACTAGGTCTAATGAATCCTTTATCGAGCAAGTCTTGCAACTGCTCCTTCAATTCTTTCAACTCAAGCGGGGCCATACGATACGGCAGAATAGAAATGGGTTGAGTGCCCAGAGCCAAATCAATGCAGAAATCAATATCCATGTCGGGTGGCATACCCGGCAGGTCTGAAGGGAAAACCTCAGGAAACTCACGAACAACAGGCACAGGATCCATAGAAGGAACCTCCGCACTAGAATCACGAACATATGCCAAATAGGCCAAACATCCCTTATCAACCATACGCCGAGCCTTCATATATGAGATAACCCTATAGGTAGAATGACCAGGAGTCCCTCTCCACTAAATATGAGGTAAACCCGGTAAGGCTAAGGTCACAGTCTTGGCATGACAGTCCAAGATAGCGTGGTAAGGTGATTACCAGTCCATCCCCAATATGACATCAAAATCAACCATATCCAAAAGTAACAAATCTACACGAGTCTCGATACCCCCAATCACAACTATACAGGAACAATGGACACAATATACCACAATAGAATCACCCACCGGTGTAGACACATATACAGGAGCACTCAAAGAATCACTAGGCATGACCAGATACTATGCAAAATAAGATGACATATAAGAGTATGTAGATCCTGGATCAAATAGCACTGAAGCATCCCTACTACAAACCAGAACTGTACCTGCGATAACTGCATCGGAAGCCTCAGCCTCAGGCCTGGCTGGAAGAGCATAACATCGGGGTTGGGCCCCACCACTCGGAACTACATCTCTGGGACGGCCTGCTGCTGGCTGGCCTATACCTCTAGCGGCCTGACCTCCACCTCTAACACCTCTACCCCCACCTCTAGCTGGCTGAGCAGGCTGTGGGACACTCGGTGCCTGAACCATGGCACGGGAACCCTGATGCTGCGAGCTGCTCGATGCTCGGGGGCAAATTATAGCAATATGTCCCGTATCTCCACAAGTATAACAAGCCCTCGGCTTCTGAGACTGCTGACCCTGACGACCTGAATGACCACCCCGAAAACTCTGAAGCGGCGGTGCACTAATAGGAGCTGGTGGTGCACTGTAGGACTGCTGATCAGAATACTGCATATGAGAACCACGGACACCTGAACCACCGTAAGAAACCTAAAGTGCTAACAAAAAGGCCTAGGAGGATGGCCTCTACCAAAAGAATCCCTGCCTCCAGACGAGGCACCACTAAATCTGCCTGAATGACGAGGCCTCTGTTAGACCCCTAACCATACCCTTGTGATAAAACCATCTCAATCCTCCTAGCCACATTGGCCGCATCTTGAAAGGAAATCTCGCTCCCCGTCTCCTTAGCCATCTGAAGTCGAATAGGCTGAATGAGTCCCTCAATGAACCTCCTCACTCTCTCTCTCTCAGTGGGAAGTATAAGAAGAGCATGACGGGCCAAATCAATAAACGTGGTCTCATACTGGGTAACAATCATAGAACCCTGCTGGAGACGCTCAAACTGCCTCTGATAGCTCTCCCTCTGGGTGACAGGAAGAAACTTCTCTAGGAATAGTTGAGAAAACTGATCCCAAGTCAGTGCTGGTGACCCAACTGGTCTAGCCAAACAATAATCTCTCCACCAAGTTTTGGCGGATCCAGATAAGCGAAAAGCAGCAAAGTCGACCCTATTGGTCTCCACTATCCCCATGTTCTTTAGAACCTCATGACAACTGTCTAAATAATCTTGGGGATCCTCAGAAGATGCACCGCTAAAAGTGGTAGCTGCTCCATCACCGGTCTGAGCTACCACACCCGACTAAACTGCTCCAACCGGCTGAGCTGCTGGAGTCTGAAACTGGGGAGACATCTGCTCCGGAGTGCGGGTAGCGGGAGTCTGGGCTCCTCCTCCAGCCTGTGAGACGGCTGGTGCTACAGGAAGCAAGCCTGCCCGGGTGACACTCTCCATAAGGCCCACTAGACGGATCAGAGCATCCTGAAGTATTAGGGTAGCAATGAACCCCTCTGGGACCTGAGCTGGGCCCACCGGAACTGCCTGGGCCGGAACCTCATCATCAAACTCAACATAAGGCTCCGCTGCTGGTGCTATTGCTCTGGGTTGAGCTCTGCCCCTACCTCGGCCTCTAGCACGGACTTGGCCTCGCCCTCTGCCCCTTGTGGGAGCTGCTGCTGGAGACTCGGGCTGATGATCACTGGATGAGGAAGCGCGTGTTCTCGCCATCTGCGAAAGAACAGAGTAGAAATTCAGTTAGCATTGAGAAACCAAACCGCACGACAAGAGAGAATGGATGTGAAGTTTTTCCTAACTCTGTAGCCTCTGGGGGACAAAATACAGACGTCTCTATACCGATCCCTCAGACTCTACTAAGCTTGTCCGTGAATTGTGAGACCTAAGTAACCTAGAGCTCTGATACCAGCTTGCCACGACCCGAATTTCCCACCCTCGGGAGTCGTGATGGCGCCTACTAGTGAAAGCTAGGCAAGCCAACCATTTGTACTATTTACCTTTTTCCCATTTTAATCCTTTAACAATTAAGAACCAACATTAAATCATCAGCGGAATTTAATAAGCGGAAGATTTAAATGCAATATTTTAACAATAATGCCAATACCAATCCATAACAAAAACTACCCAGAACTGGTGTCACAATTTCATAGACTGTCTAGGAATGCTACAAATAAAGGTCTGAAGATTAATACAACACTGTCTCTGGAATACATGAAAGAAACTGAATAAAAAGATAGAAGGAGACGCTAAGGCCTGCGGACGCCTGCAGGACTACCTCGGGTCGCCTGATGAACTAGAAGTAGCAACCTCGCTGCGGTCCGAAAGCTACAGCACCGGGATCTGCACAAAAGAGTGCAGAGTGTAGTACCAGCACAACCGACCCCATGTGCTGGTAAGTGCTTAGCCTAACCTCGGCGAAGTAGTGACGAGGGTAGGACCAGACTACCAAATAAACCTGTGCAGTTAAATAATATACAGCGGAAAATAAAGGCAGAAACTTACAATTAAAAGTAAGAAGGGGGAAGACATGCTGCGGGGAATCAAGTATCAACAAAAAACATATAAATAACCATAAAGAACACCGCAACTTAAATATCGACAATAATCAGGAAGTCAAGACAAGTTCACGGCATCACCCTTCGTGCTTTTTCTCTCGTCCTCACCAAATATCAATATAGTCGGCACGGCATCACCCTTCGTACTTTTACCTCACATAATCAGGGCACTGAATGATCCTTCATGAATAATCACTGATATAAAGGCACGGAATGGTACATCGTGCGGCACGGTGTCACCCTTCGTGCATTAACTCTCTCACACAAATATCATGCATGGCATCACCCTTCGTGATTTAACACTCTCTCACCAATACAATGCACGGCATCACCCTTCGTGCTTTAACACTCTTCCTCACCCAAACAACAATCAGAAACAACAAGGGCAAGGAAATAAATGAAATCATAATAAAATCCCGGCAAGGGAACAATAATACAACAATCAAATCCCGGCAAGGTAAACAATATCAAAAGCAACAGCATCCCGGCAAGGGAGGTAACATTAAAAGCAACAACATCCCGGTAAGGGAGACAATATCATAATCCTCTGTTTTTTCATATTCACTTCACAAGTCAATTCACAACTTGAGCCAATGCTCTATAATGTTCATTTGCCAACAATAATTCCACAAATCACTTCATAACTTGAGCTAATGCTCTATAATGTTCAATTGCTAACAATAATTCCACAAATCACTTCATAACTTGAGCCAACGCTCTTCAGTGTTCAATTACCAAAATTACTTCCACAGGCCTTGTTCAACAATAAAAAATGTCACATAAGGCATGGACAATACAAAACGGAGTCATTAATCATAGCATAAGACTGACGAGCATGCTTGACACCAACGTATAGATACTCGTCACCATGCCTATACGTCGTACTCAACAATTAACACGTAGCAAATAGGACACACTCCTAATCCCTCAAGCTAAGGTTAGACCAAACACTTACCTCGATGCCACGAACACAATTCAAGCCTCAACTACCGCTTTACCTCTTGCTTCCACCACTAATTTGCTTGTATCTAGCCATAAGTTACTTAACTATATCAATAAATGCTAAATGAATCAATTCTAATGCATGAAAATATGTTTGCCACAGTTTTTCCCAAAAAGTCAAAAATCGACCCCGGGCCCACATGGTCAAAACCTGAGGTTCGAACCAAAACCCGATTACCCATTCACCCACGAACTCAAATATATAATTTGTTTTAAAATCGGACCTCAAATCGAGGTACAAATCCCCAAAATTCGAAAATCCTAAGTTCTACCCAAAACACCCAATTGCCCCATGAAAACCCTTGATTTTGAGTTGAAATCATATAAAAAGATGGATTAGATTGCAAGAAATGAGTTAGAAATGACTTACAATTGATTGGGAAGAGGAGTTGTCTTTGAAAATCATCCAAAGGTGCTTTGGTTTTCAGAAGGTTTGAATAGTGGCTGAAAATGCATCTAAGTGTCGAATAACTGGTCTCTAATGTCACAATTACGATCAGGGATCGCAATTGCGAAACCCTCAGACTGTTCACTTCGCAAATGCAAAGCTTTTGTCGCATTTGCGACCAAGTACTATTCCGTTCACCTTCGCATTTGCGAGGGACCCTTCGCAAATGCGACGATATACACGCCGCATTTTCGACCAAGGCAGCCCAGGTCGACTTTCGCATTTGCGATACTTGTTCGCATTTGCGAAGCCTGCAGACCTGCAACAAACCAGGAATTTTCTAAGTTCAAATTTCACTCTGTGGCCTATCCGAAACTCACCCGAGCCCTCGGGGCTCCAAACCAAACATGCACACAAGTCCAAAAACATCATACGGACTTGCTCGTGTGATCAAATCATCAAAATAACATCAATAACTATGAATTTAGCATCAAAATCAAAGGAAAATCTCATGAACTCTTAAGTTCAAATCTTAACAACCGAAGGTCCGTTTCACATCATTTCAAGTCCGTTTCTTACCAAATTTTACAGGCTCGACTTAAATACCATATAAGACCTGTATCGGTCTCTAGAACCAAAATACGGGGCTGATACCAACGAATTCAATTACATTCAAATTTCAAAAAACTCTAATAATTTCAGTTAAACAATTTTTTTCAAAAATTCATTTCTCGGGCTTGGGACCTCGCAATTCGATTCGGGGCATACGCCCAAGTCCCATTTTTTCCTACTACCCTCTGGGACCCTCAAACCACGGGTCCGGGTCCGTTTACCTAAAATGTTGACCGAAGTCAACCTAAATTCATTTTATAAGAAAAATTTATCATTTTTCACAGATTTTCACATAATGGCCTTCTGGATACACGCCCAGACTGCGCACGCAAATCAAGGTGAGACAAAAAGGAGGTTTTAAGGCCTCGGAACACAGAATTTATTTCTAAAACAAGTGATGACCTTTCGAGTCATCACACGAAATTAGGAAAAATGACCAAAACGCCCCTGGTCCATATCTCGGAATCGGGTAAAATTTATAAATTCGGAATCCTCACACTCACACGAGTTCAATCATACCAAAAGAACCAAAATCGGACCTGAGATGGTCCCTCAAATCACCACTCAAAGCTCTCCAATTAACTAAGCCCTAACCCCAATTTACCACTGATTTTCCTTCAAATTTCATGCTTAAAATGATAAAAATAACCATAATAACGAGCTTAAGGACCAAAGACCTTACCTCAATGAATCCCTCTGAAAATCTCCCTTGAAAATGCCCTCCAAAGCTTCACCCCGAATGAAAAATTGAGAGAAATGGTCAAAAATCGTGAAGGGTGGAATTTATAGTTTCTGCCCCAGCAAAACCGCACCTGCGGTTAAATAGTTGCACCTGCGGAACCGCACCAGCGGTCTGAGGTGCGCACCTACGAACATCACTTAAAACACCAGGGCCGCATTGGCGCAAGAAATCCCGCATCTGCGCAATCGCAAGGTGCGACCAGGACCTCGCTTCTGCGATCCCAGCCTGCCTCTCTCTTGGCCGCATCTGCGGCTTCCTATCCGCTCCTGTGTGCCCGCACCTGGGGTCCCCTAGTCGTAGGTGCGGTTATGACAGCAACAGAACTACTTTAGCTACCAAACTCAACTCAAAATCACCCGTTAACCACCCGAAATCACCCCGAGACCCCAGGGACCTCAACCAAAGGCACGAGCAAGTCATATACCACCTTCCAAAGTTGTACCAATCCTCAAAACACCTAAAACAACATCGAAACATCGAATTAACCATGGATTCAAGCCTAAAAACTCTAAAGACTTCCGAATTCCTCTTTTGATCAAAAAGTCTATCAAACCTCGTCCGAATGACCTGAAACTTTGCACACACATCCCAAATGACACAACGGAAACTTCAAAAATTCAACTTTCGGCATTTCAAGCCTAATTAAGCTATGGACCCCCAAAACACAATCCGAACACGCCCCTAAGCTCGAAATCACCCAACAAAGCTAATGGAACCGACAGAATTCCATTCCGAGGCCATCTTCACACTGCTCCAACTACAAGCCAAATTCTAAAGCTTAAACTCTCATTAGGGACTAAGTGTCCCAAAACACTTTGAAACTCAAAACGAAACCTCCCAGCAACTCAGAATAGCAGAAATAAATACGGGGAAAGCAGTTAATAGGGGATCGGGGCATTAATTCTTAAAACAATCGGCCGGGTCGTTACATTCTCCCCCTCTTAAAACATTTGTTCGTCCTCGAACGAGCATAAAGACATACATGAAGTAGTGAAAAAATGAGGATAACGGCTGCGCATATCCTACTCGGTCTCCTAAGTGGCCTCCTTGACCGGCTGACCCCGCCACTAAACCTTCACTGATGCAATGTTCTTTGACCTCAACTTTCGAACATGCCTGTCCAATATCACCACTGGCTCCTCAATATATGATAGATCCTTGTCGAACTGAATTGAACTGAAATCCAACACGTGAATCCTATATTTGATCACAGTGATACCTCCGGAGCATCGAAACATGAAATACCGGATGAACTCCTGCCAAGCTAGGAGGTAAGGCAAGCTCATAAGCAACCTCCCCAACACGCCGCAATATCTCAAAAGGGCCAATAAACCTCGGACTTATTCCCAAATCTCATAACGCCCTTCATAGGCGAAACCCGCAGCAAAACCCGCTCTCCAACCATATAGAAAACATCACGAACCTTCCGATCTGCATAACTCTTCTATCTGGACTGGGCTGTACGGAGTCTATCGTGAATCACCTTGACTTTCTCCAAAGCATCCTGTACTAAGTCTGTGCCCAATAATCTGGCCTCGCCTGGCTCGAACCAACCCACCGGAGACCTACACCACCTACCATACAAGGCCTCATATGGTGCCATCTGAATGCTGGACTGATAGCTGTTGTTGTAAGCAAACTCAGCTAGTGGCAAGAACTGATCCCAAGAACCTCCAAACTCCATCACTCACGCACGGAGCATATTCTCAAGAATCTGAATGGTGCGCTCGGACTGTCCGACCGTCTGGGGTGAAATGGTGTGCTCAACCCTACCCGAGTGCCCAACTCATGATGTACGGCCCTCCAGAACCGTGATGTGAACTGAGTACCTCTATCTGAAATAATAGAAACTGGAATACCATGCAGACGGACAATCTCCCGGATATAAATCTCTGCCAACCGCTTCGAAGAATAGGTGGTACACATAGGAATGAAATACGCGGATTTGGTCAGCCGATCCACAATCACCCAAATGGCATCGAACTTCTTCAAAGCCCGTGGGAGCCCAACTACGAAGTCCATGGTGATCCGCTCCAAATTGCACTCCGGAATATCTATCTGCTGAAGCAATCCACCCGGTCTCTGGTGCTCATACTTTACCTGCTGACAATTGAGGCGCCAAGCTACAAACCCAACTATATCTTTCTTCATCCGCCTCCACCAATAATGTTGTCTCAAATCCTGATACATCTTCGCGACGCCCTGATGGATGGAATACCGCGAACTATGGGCCTCCTCTAGAATCAAGTCCCGAAGCCCATCAACATTGGGTACACAAACCCGACCCTGCATCCTCAATACCCCGTCATCACTAATGGTCACATCTCTGGCATCACCCTGTAGAACCCGGTCCCAGAGGGCACACAAATAAAGGTCATCAAATTGGCGCTCTCGAATACGATCGAACAAGGAAGACCGAGAAACCACACAAGCAAGGACCCGACTAGGCTCCGAAAGATCCAATCTCACAAACTGACTGGCTAAGGCCTGAACATCCATCGCCATGGGCCTCTCTGCTGCTGGTAAATAAGCCAAACTCCCCAAACTCTCCGCCCGGCGACTCAAAGCATCGGCCACCATATTGGCCTTGCCCGGGTGATACAAAATAGTGATATCATAGTCTTTCAGTAGCTCTAACCACCTCCTCTGACGCAAATTAAGGTCCTTCTGCTTGAACAGATGCTGCAAACTCCGGTGATTAAAATAAATCTCACAAGGCACACCCTACAAATAACGACGCCAGATCTTCAAGGCGTGAACAATAGTAGCTAACTCAAGATCGTGGACAGGATAATTCTTCTCATGAACCTTCAACTGTCTGGACGCGTAGGCAATCACCCTACCATCCTGCATCAAAACTGCTCCAAGGCCAATCCTCAAGGCATCATAATAGACAGTATAAGACCCCGAACCGGTAAGCAATATCAAAATGGGGCTATAGTCAATGCTGCCTTGAGCTTCAGAAAGCTTTCCTCGCACTCTTCCGTCCACTGGAACGGAGCACCCTTCTGGGTCAGTCTGGTCATAGGTGTTGCAATGGATGAAAATCCTTCAGCAAATCGACGGTAATAACCCGCCAAGCCAAGAAAACTATGGATCTCTGTAGCTGAGGATGGTCTGGACCAACTCTTTTCTGCTTCCACTTTCTTCGTATCCATCTTTATCCCCACACTAGATACCATGTGACCCAAGAATGCCACGGAATCCAACCAAAACTCACATTTCGATAACTTAGCATATAATTTCTTCTCTCTCAAAATCTGAAGCACTGTCCTCAGGTGCTGCTCATGATCTTCCCGACTCCGGGAATATACCAGAATGTCATCAATAAAGACAATGACGAATGAGTCAAGATATGGCCTGAATACACTGTGTATCAAATGCATAAAGGCTGCTGGGGCATTGGCCAATCCAAATGACATAACAAGGAACTCGTAATGACCATACCGAGTCCTAAAGGCAGTCTTCGGGATATCTGGCTCCCGAATATTCAACTGATGATAGCCTGAACGCAAGTCAATCTTAGAAAACACACAATCACCCTGTAACTGATGAAACAGGTCATCAATACGAGGCAAAGGATAATGGTTCATTGTAACCTTGTTCGACTGGCAATAATCAATACACATACGCATAGAACCATCCTTATTCTTCACAAATAAGACAGGAACACCCCAAGGTGATCCACTGGCTGAATGAAAACCTTATCAAGAAATTCCTGTAACTGGTCCTTCAACTCAGGATGAGCCATACGGTACGGAGGAATAGAAATGGGTTGAGTGCCCGACAATAGATCAATACCAAAATCAATGTTACTATCGGGCGGCATGCCCGGAAGATTAGCTGGAAACACATTAGAGAAATCCTGTACTGCTGGAACTGAATCAACTGTAGCGCTATCAATATTGACATCTCTCACATAAGCTAGATACGTGTCACACCCCTTCTCAACTATACGCTGAGCCTTAAGAAATGAAATAACTCTACTGGAAGTATGATCTAAGGTACCCCTCCACTCTACTCGTGGAACACCTGGCATAGCCAGCGTCACGATTTTCGTGTGACAATCAAGAATAACATAATGGGGCGAACTAGTCCATGCCAGAATAATATTAAAGTCTACCATGCTTAGCAATAATAGATCGACTCTGGTATCAAAACTACTAAGAGTAATCAAACACGACCGATAAATGTGGTCCACAACAAGAGAATTTCCAACAGGAGTAGAAACATAAACATGAGAACTCAAAGATCCCAAGTTACGCCCAAATACGGGAAAAAATAAGAGGACACATAAGAATAAATGGATCTTGAATCGAATAGAACGATGCATCTCTATGACAAAGCAGGATAGTACCTGTGATGATAGAATCTAAGGTCACAGCCTCAGTACGGGCAAGAAGGGCATAGTATCTGGATTGGCCTCCCCTTATAGGGTAACCTTTACCTCCCCGACCTCCACCTCTAGCTGGCGGGGCAGGTGGGGTAGCAACTGGTGCTGTAATCATAGCCTGAGAACTCTGCAGAGCACGCTGTGGCTGAGAAGTCTGTGATGCTGCACCCCTCCCAAGCCTAGGGCAACCCCTCACCATATGGAGTTTGTCGCCACACTCAAAACAAGCCCTGGAAGGTCAAGGCGGCTGTGACTGGCTCGGGCCAGGTCTACTGGATGACCACTGGAAGCACCCCGTGCAGGAGGCACACTAGATACTGGAGGTGCATAATAAGGCTCCTGAGGTCTAGGAGGAGCTAGAATACCACTGGTTGTAGGAAGAGCTGAATGAACGGGGCGACTCATATAACCCCTACCGTAATGAGCTGAAGCTGGGGCACGGGCACCAGAATAATGGCCCGACTCTCGAAACCTCATGGCCTCCTTCTCATCTCGGTCCCGAGCATGCATACCCTCTAGTCCCCTAGCAATGATCACCACCTGCTGATAAGAGATGTCTATCTCTAGCTCCCGAGCCATGCTGGACCTGATGCTAGGAATAAGCCCCTCAATGAACCGTCGAAACCTCTCGCGAACAGTGGAAACTAGGGCTGGTGCATCTCTAGTCAGATCGGTGTAACAGGCAGCATACTCTGAGATAGTCATAGTACCCTAGCGCAAGCGCTCAAACTCCGTGCGCCATGCGTCCCTGAGGCTCCGAGGAACATACTCCCTCGTGAGCATATCTGAAAATTGAGTCCAAGTTAGGGAAGTTGCCTCGTCCGGGCTGTCTAACTCATAAGCACGCCACCACTCATAGGCGGCTCCTCGAAGCTGAAAGGTGGTGAAGGAAACCCCGCTCGATCCTGATATACCCGTAGTGTGGAGGATACGGTGACACCTCTTTAGAAATCCCAGAGCTTCCTCTGATGCTAGTCCACTGAATGTAGGAGGCTGATACTTCAGGAACCTCTCAAGCCTCTTTCGCTCCTCCTCTGAAGCTATTGCCCACTCCTCGGGCTGAACTGGGGCTACAGGCTGTGTCGGTATAATCTCTGGAATCTGCTCAATATGCACTCGCTGCTCTAAAGTGCAGGCGGTGGGAGTCTGTGCTCCTCTCTCGCCTGGGATGTGGCTGCAGGAAGGGGAAGCAGCCCTGCCTGAGCAAGAGTTGTGTACATACTCATAAACTAAGCAAGAGTCTAATGTAGTACTTGAGTAGTAGTAGTTGTGGGCGTATCAAACGTCTGGGCTCCAGCTGGAACTGCTGGTGGCTCCGCAGTAACAGCTCGCGCGGGTGCTCTGGCTGCACCGCGTGCGCGCCTCGGCCTCTACCCCAGCCCCGTCCTCTGACCGCTCTCGCAAGGGGCGCGAGTGTCTAGTCACCTCCTGTAGCACGTGTCCTCACCATTTGTGAGAGAATAGAAGACAGAAGTTTAGAATTTCGATATCAAAGATCTCGCACGACAAGGAATTCAAAATAAGTAAAAAAAAATTTAATAGTTACATAACCTCTCGTGGATAAGCACAGACGTCTCCGTACCGATCTGCGAGACTCTAATAAACCGATCTGTGATTCATGACTCCTATGAACCTAGATCTCTGATACCAACTTGTCACGACCCAAGTTCACCCTCCGTGAACAATCGTGACGGCACCTAGTCCCTACGACTAGGTAAGCCTAACAAATGCGGAAAAGAAACAATTGCGGAAAGAAAACAATTAAAAACCGAGATAACAAACTGAAACAGTGTTTAAGATGCCGCCCGGCATATAACAGTACAAGAATCTCAACCGAACACTCCCAAAATTCGGAACCCCATGAATCACAAGCTAAGAGTACATAAAAGGCTCTAACTCAAGAAATGTCTATCAATAAGGAGGATACAGAAAGGCTATACTAGTGCAGAGAATAGAAAGGGACTCCTCGGTCTGCGGACGCGGCAGATATACCTCGAAGTCTCTACAGAAGTGCCTCGCCTCAAGGGTTATGAGACTGAGTGGAAGTACCTGGATCTGCACATGCAAAAACATGTGCAGGAAAGGGCATGAGTACACCACAGTAGTACCCAATAAGTGCCAAGCCTAACCTCGATCGAGTAGTGACGAGGAATGTCAGGGCCCTACCGGTCGTATGCAATAATATATAAGGAAGATGAGCAATAGTAAAGAAATACAAATAATGAGAGAAACAACAACCACAACCAAGGCAAATAATCACAGAAGGTATACAACTCAACATAGAGATAACAACCGGGGGTTTACCGGGATTCCGTCATGTATCCCCAAAAGTAAATAATCAGTGGATCTCCCGGGTGTTATCCCGTAGTCCATATCACTGTGCAAGGGGATCTACCGTAATACCACATCCGTAGTCCCAAATAAACAAATAAGGGGGATCTACCGGGAACCGCCCATAGTCCTAATGTAAACACATAGCAACAACACAAGAATAATCAACTCAATTCAATTTAATATCAAAATAGACAGGTAATTCTAACCTAGCATGCTGCACAGAGTTCAGATAAGGCAGTTTGAGCAAGTAGACAATTTAGTCATTTAGGCATGCTTTCCTAAGCTAACAGTAAGCTCAAAGTTCAAATAGTGTAAACCGTGAAGAAAAATACGAAATTATTGATTTTCAACAATCGGCACAAGTATGCGCTCATCACCTCACGTACAAGGCATTTCAAATATCACAGTACCAAATCCTAAGGGGAGTTCCCCCACACAAGGTTAGACAAGCCACTTACCTCGAACGAGCTCAATCAAATCTATACCACGTTCTTGCCACGAGTGTCCGACTCCAAATGGCCCAAATCTATTCAAAGTAATTGAATAATGTAAATAACACTTCAAGTAACTAATTCAACTAATTAATTCTAAGCTAATACGCGAAATTAGGAAAAATGATGAAAACACCCCCGGACCCATGTCTCGGAATCGGGTAAAATTTACAAATTTGGAATCTTCACACTCCCACGAGTTCAGTCATACCAAAATCGAACCTCAAATGGTCCCTCAAATCACCACTCAAACTCTCCAATTAACCAAGCCCTAACCCCCAATTTACCACTGATTTTCCTTCAAATTTCATGCTTACAATGATAAAAATCACCATAATAACGAGCTTAAGGACCAAAGACCTTACCTCAATGAATTCCTCTGAAAATCTCCCTTGAAAATGCCCTCCAAAGCTTCACCCGGAATGAAAAATTGAGAGAAATGGTCAAACACGGGGAAAGTAGTTAATAGGGGATCGGGGCGTTAATTCTTAAAATGACCGGCCGGGTCATTACAAAGGTACTAACTTATAATTTTTCAACATTGAAGGTCTTCCCTGTTGATCCATGGCGTTCAAGAGTTGAGGAAGAAGGAATTACTTTCTTAGTGGACTTAAACAAAAGAACATGTGATTTTTTTCAGTTTTAATTTGATGAATTACCATGCATACATGCAATTGCAGCTATCGAAAAGAGAAACATCAAAAAGTCCAACTTTTGCTCGCACTGGTACTTAAAGGAATCTTGGCTGAAAACATACGAAAGACAAATACATCCTGTAGGACGTACTAATTCTTTGATTGTACCAGAGAGTGTTAAGTCACAAATTATTAAACCTCCAGATTTCAAAGTGCCACCAGGTAGAAGGCAGAAGAAAAGGCATATTCCAGCTACCGAGTCATCAAAAATAACATTCAAATGTGGTCATTGTAGAAGAATTGGTCATAATAGAATAGCTTGTATATATTTTCCGGCAGTCCATCCATTTTCAAGGAAGCATAGAGAATAGTAGATATATCCACTTATGTTTATCTACTCTTTTAAGTTTTTCCTATAAACTGGATTCATTTAGATTGTTTTTATTTGAGCAGATGTCCTTAGTTTTGAAAGTTTCTTTGCGCTTACGTGCTTTTTGTTTCTTTTGAGTTCCAAGTTCAAAAGTTAAGAACAGGCAGTCCTTAACTTGGAGTTCCAAGTTTAAAATTTAAGGACACTTGGTCCTTAACTTTGAATTCCAAGTTCAAAAGTATAGGACACTTGGTCCTGAACTTTGAATTCCATGTTCAAAAGTTAAGGACACTTGGTCCTTAATTTTGATTTCCAAGTTCAAAAGTTAAGGACACTTGGTCCTGAACTTAGAGTTCCGAGTTCAAAAGTTAAGGACATTTTCCTGAAGTTTGAGTTCCAAGTTCAAAAGTTAAGGACATATGGCCCTAGATAAGGTGAAGGTGATTCAGGAGAGACTTCGTACAGCGCAGTCGAGGCAAAAGAGTTATGCTGACAGGAAGGTTCGAGATATGTCCTACATGGCTGGGGAGAAGGTTCTGTTGAAGGTTTTGCCCACGAAGGGGGTTATGAGATTTGGAAAGAAAGGGAAGTTGAGTCCACGGTTCATTGGGCCTTTTGAGGTACTTCGAAGTATTGGGGAGGTGGCTTATGAGCTTGCCTTTCCACCCAGCTTGTCGAGTGTGCATCCGGTGTTCCATGTTTCTATGCTCCGGAAGTATATTGGAGATCCGTCTCATGTTCTGGATCTCAGCACGGTTCAGTTGGAGAGTGATTTGACTTATGATGTGGAACCAGCAGCTATTTTGGAGCGTCAGGTTCGGAAGTTGAGATCAAAAGATATAGCTTCGGTAAAAGTGCAGTGGAGAGGTCGGCCCATGGAGGAGGCTACCTGGGAGACCGAGCGAGAGATGCAGAGCAGATATCCCCACCTGTTTGGGGTTCAGGTATGTTTCTTGACTCGTTCGAGGATGAACGTTCGTTTAAGTTGGGGATGATGTGACGACCCGGCCAGTCGTCTCATGAGTTACCGCTTCGTTTCCCCCATTTATGCTTCTTTATGTTTTTTTTTATCCGTGTTTTGAGGTATCGGGTTGGTCGGATTGAATCCGGATTGGTTTTGGTAAAGTTTGAGACACTTAGTCTCTTTTAAGAAGGCTTAAGTTGGAAAAGTCAACCGGATGTTAAATTATGTGTTAGAGGGCTCGGATGTGAGTTCCAATGGTTCGGTTAGCTTCGGCAGGTGATTTGGGACTTAGGAGTGTGATCGGAATGGGTTTTGGAGGTTTGGAGAAGATTTTGGCTTGAATTGGCGAAGTTGATATTTTGGCGATTTCCGGTTGGTAGGCGAGATTTTGATATAGGGACCGGAATGGAATTTCAAGAGTTGCAGTAGCTTTGTTGTGTCATTTGGGATGTGTGTGCAAAATTTCAGGTTATTCAGACGTGGTTTGGTTGGGTTTTTGATCAAAAGCGGAATTCGGAAGTTTTTAGAAACTTAGGCTTCGATACGAGGTGTTTTGGTTGATTTGATGTTGTTTGAATGTTTTGATGATTGGAACAAGTTTGAATAAGGTCTTAGGATATGTTTGTGCTTTTGGTTGAGGTCTCGGGGGCCTCGAGGTGATTTCGGGTGGTTAACGGAGAAGTTGAGATGTTATTGCAGCTGCTGAAATTGCTGCTTCTGGTGTTTTCGCACCTGCAGATTGGGGACCGCAGGTGCGGCGCCGCACGTGCAGAAGAGGAGCCGCAGAAGCGGATTGTTGAGGATTTGCCAGGAACCGCAGATGCGGTGTGGGATCGTACCTGCGAAGTCGCAGGTGCGGATGGCTTATCGCAAATGCGATTTCTGGGCTCTTAAGTGAGTTCGAGAGAAGCAGTTTATTTAAAAGCAAATGCGGTACCACAGATGCGGTTGAAGTGCCGCAGATGCGGAAAGGTCTGGGCAGAACATATAAGTTATTTTATTTTCGCGAATTTGAGCTATTTCACCATTTTTGACTTCGGCCTTGGAGCTTTTAGGGCGATTTGAAAGAGGGATTTCAAGGGAACTTCATTGAGGTAAGGATTTTGGACCTAAAGCTCATTCCTATGCTATTATTTCATGGATTAGGGCTAGAATATATGGAAATTAAGGGTGAAATTTGGGCAAGCTAGGGTTTAGGATTGGAGACCTATGATTGATGATTTGATGAGCCATTTGAGGTCGGATTTCTGAACTTTTGGTATGTATGAACTCGTGGGAGGATAAGGAATCTATTGGTGTAAAAATTATCGAATTCCGAGACGTGGGCCCGGGGGTCGGGTTTTGGTAATTTCGGGATTTGTGCTAATTGTTGATTATTTTTTCTTAGGCTTCGTTCCCTTAGCATATTTTGACGTACTCGTTCTGATTTTGGATAGATTCGACGCGTGTGGAGGCCGATTCGAGGGGAAAAGGCATCGCGAGCTAGATATTTAGCCGATTCGAGGTGAGTAATGATTGTAAATGACGTTCTGAAGGTTTGAAACCCCGGATTTCACATCGTAGTGCTATGTTGAGGTGAGGCACACGCTTGATGACGAGCGTGGGGTCGTGCACTATTGGGGATTGTGACTTGGTCCGTCCCGATTGATGATTTTACCGCGTATTTGACTAAAATCTATTTGCTATCATCATTATTTGGGCAGAATGCCATATTTGGGCTTCGTGCCAACTATTTGAACCTTCGGGGGATTTTTATTGATATTTCCTCACTGTTTTGACTTTATACTTGAACTCAGTCATGTTATTTTCCACTGCTTTTATACTCAGCCATGTTTACTCCCTTTTAATACTTAAATGATATTTTGAATGATGTTTGGGCTGAAAAATACTGTTTTACTACTGCCCGAGGGGCTTGTGAGGATTTTTGACTGAGTAAGGCCGGGGGCCTATGTTGTGAGGAAAATACTGATATTGATTTGAGGCCGAGGGCCTGAGATATGTACGCCACGAGGTGGCTTGATTGATATGAGGCCGAGGGCCTAGTGATGACGCCACAAGATGGCTTGATATTGTGCTTGGGCCGTAAAGGGCCCCTCCAGGAGTCTTCACACCCACAGTGAGCGCGGGTACCCATTGTATCTTGAGATTGAGCCCGAGGGGCTGGTATTGTTCCTGAGATGTTGCCCGAGGGGCGGATTTGTGGATACTGTGCCCGAGGGGCGAACTTCTATATGTTTACTTTACCTTAACTGCCTGTCAGTTACCTGTTTATTTGTTGGGAAAGGATTTTACTTAACTCTTCACTGATTTACTATTTTTTTTAAGGTTTTACTGCTTCATTATAGTATGCATTGTGCCTTACATGTTTTCTCACTTACAGTCGTTATTTACATTTGTTACACATAAACTTAAACTAACAAGTTAAAAAGTTAAGGACACTAGGTCCTGAACTTACAGTTACAAATTCAAAAGTTAAGAACACTAGGTCCTGAACTTCGAATTCCAAGTCCAAAAGTTAAGGACAAAAGGTCCTAAACTTAGACTTACAAGTTCAAAAGATAAGGACACTTTGTCATGAACTTAAAGTTACAAGTTCAAAAGTTCAGGATAATAGGTACTGAACTTACAATTACAAGTTCAAAAGTCAAGGACACTTGGTCCTGAACTTAGACTTCCAATCTCAAAAGTTAAGACACTTAACTTTAGGAATTTAGCTCAATACACTTAGTCCTAAATTTAAAATTACAGGTTCAGGACACGAATTTAAGCAATTAACAAATAATGAAATACATTTAGGGACTTACGCTTTATTGCGACCTTTCCTTTTCTCCTTGCCCAACCACCCAATGAATTTCTTCAATAAGTTTGCATCATCTTTGGCATAATAAAAAATACATGTACGAGTATATTTTGATTTTATCCAGTCCGTATTATTGGGAGTATTTTCATTGTGCGCCATCGATGTTCCTATTTTTCTTTTTTGTTCAAAAGGAGATTTCAAATTGCCAACTAAGCTTCTTATTCTTTTTCCCTCGACCAAGCTCTTCTTCAACACTTCCTTCAACCTCCATAGACAAACCCTCATCAATGCTCATTTGTGTAGTTTGAGGAGTAGGAGTAAGAATATAAAATGATGGACCATCAAAACCAATACTATCTCCCTTCCTTTTCCTAGTATATTGGTTAACGGTTTCATCTTTGTTTTGCTCTAGAGACAACACTACATATACATTAGTTTGCTGCAAGTCGTTAATTTTACAACAAATTGTCAAATGAAGAGACAAAAACTAAGGACATAATTTTTGAAATATACTGGCAATTTCAATTATGAATATAATATTTAGGACACAATCAATACCTATGTTGTCCACGCTACCTTCTTGTACTTTTCAACAGACAATCGAGCTAACATATTGGTTGCATTTTCTTTATCTTGCAATTGTTCTCCATGATCATCGATTGCAAGTTCACAAGATTCTGCAAAATATTTACAAGAGCTAACACAATTAGTACTTGTTACTAATCTTTGATTAAAACAAATATGTATTAAATTAAAAAAAAAACTCTGTCTAACCTTTTGCAACTGTCAAGATCATGCCAGTTAAATCATTATCTTCACTAGCATTTTCTTGGCTTCCAATATTGTCGGTAAGAGAGCGAGGTGTAGAGAGATGATACGTTCCTTCTATACACTTGCAAATAATCTCACTTATGCTTGTTCCTTGGATATTTTCTAAGTCATGAGATTGTCTTCCATTTCTCTCTTGATAGTCCACTCCATCTTCTTCCCTAGCAGCTTCAAAAGATTCTGTAACATTTACAATTAATACCCTTTACTAATAGTTTACTAAAACTAACATTCAACATATCATCAAAATTCCATCTAACCTTGATTGGCATCATTTTGATTTCCAAATTTCTTTTTAAGTGAGAGAGGTGTAGAGAGATCATATATTTCTTCAACACATTAAATCTCACTTACACTTGTTCCCAATGGATTTTCTAAATTGTGAGATTGCACTCCACATTTAAAAATTGCTTCTGTTACTCCTGTCTCTTTTGGATTTTCCTGGTCTTTACATTCTACTACATCTTGAACTTCCACTCCATCAATAGATTCTACATATATTTGTAATCATAAAAAAGTTTATATATATTACACTATTGAATATAAATTTCAATGACAACAAATTCAGAATCTATATCTAACATTTCCCAACTTTCAGTACCAATATCAATTTCATCTTCTAGATGCGCATCTCTATATGCGCTTTCATAATGATCTTCTGCATGCACATCTGTATCATCACATTGATCATCACCTGCATCTTTGTTAATTGGAACAGTAGGTTCTGTACCATCACAATGATCATCAACTGCATCTTTACTATTTGGAACACTGGATTCTTTCTCTATGTTCCTTTCATCAGGTTTGACAAGAATCTTCAACAAAGTATCAATATTTGATCCTAGGTTTTTCTTTAAATCTTGTGAAAGAAATTAAATTAAAAAGTTATGAACAGGTAGTCCTAAACTTCAAGTTACAAGTTAAAAAGTTAAGGACAGGAAGTCCTTAACTTAGAGTTCCAAGTTCAAAAGTTAAGACACTTGGTCCTGAACTTTGAGTTTCAAGTTCAAAAGTTAAGGACACTTGGTCCTGAAGTTCAAGTTTCAAGTTCAAAAGTTAAGGACACTTGGTCCTGAACTTAGACTAACAAGCTCAAAAGTTAAGTGCAACAAACTAATCACTGGGCGGGAACAAAATCAACAATGATTTGCATGCAAGGAACGATACTGATACTGAGGGAGCAAAATTTGCCTCCAAAATTTTGGTTCTCAAATTTTGCCTCTGAACGTATAAAATAAGGGTTTGGGAATATAATAATAGAAAAAAGGGTAAAATTGTCTTTTTAAAATAATTTTAATAGAGTAGTGGCTATATTTGCTCAGCATTAGAATTGGTGGATAAAAATAAATACCACCTTATTTAGTGGCTACCACACGCCATTTTTACTATAATTGTCCAAGTCGAGTTATGCTAAAAATAGGAGATGCAATTCGGTAGGATACTCTCAAACCGTCGGTGTCAGATTACAACTCAGAATTGCAATTCGATTTCAACTCGAATTGTAATTTTTGCTGCCCCATAACTGATCCCACATCGGTGCTTCTCTTTCAACTATCACCTTTTGACATCTATAAATACGGTATACTCTTCATTCTATTAGCATCACTTTCAGCGTTTGCAAACCACTTTGAGTCTACTTTTGACGAGTTGGAAGCATTGACGCGAAGGTAATTTCTTCTTCTTTTCTTGTGCTTTTCTTCTTTTGTCATTTTTTTATAGGTCAAATAGGAAGGATGTATCATTGTTTAAAGAGATGATCCATGCATGGAGAAGACAATCATAGGGTGTGAGGGGATGTTTACTCATCCCTGCCCGAATATCGGAGAGATTACTCTTATGGCCCAACTAACGGAGAGATTACTCTCAATGTGGACCGACTACCAGAGAGATTGCTCTCAATGTGGCCCGACTACCGGAGAGATTACTCTCAAAATGACCTGACTACTGGAGAGATTACTCTCAATATGGCCCAACTACCGGAGAGATCTCTCAAAATGACCCGACTGTTGGAGAGGCCAACTTAAGGTGCAAAGCGACTCATATGTCCACCTTAAGATTGGAAAGTTATAGTTTCCTTTTAAGGACAAACCCACGAAGAGGCCAACTTAAGGTACAAAGGGACTTATATGTCCACCTTAAGATTGGAAAGTTATAAAGCTTCAACTCGAAGACTTCATGGACTTGATGACGTCGACTTGAAAACTTGGAAAACTTTGATGATTTGGCAGACTTTTCGCATTTCAACTTGAAGACCGAAAAACTTGAAGATTCGGTGGACTTTGACATTTCAACCTAAAAAATTTGAGGGCTCAAATACTTCCACTTGAAGACCGACGAGTTTGAAGAGCTCAACTTGAAGACTTGGAGGTTTAAATATTTCGACTTTAAGACCGATGAATTTGAAGATTGAAACTTGAAGACCGACGAACTTGGAAACTTCAACTTGGAGGGCTTAAATATTTCAACTTGAAGAGTGGCGAGCGTGAAGACTTCAACATGAAGACCGACGGACTTGAAGATTTCAACTTGGAGACTTCGAGAGCTTAAATATTTCTGTTTCTCTTTTGCTTTACATTGTCTGACTTTTATCTTAGTCACATAATTTTCAGCTTTACGCGCTTGTAACAAAAGATTCATATTTTGCCGTGGGAGAGTCCAAATAATGAATCGTTTGATTTCTCGAAAATTAGATTTCAATATCTAAAATATATCCAAAATTTAGAATCAAACACCTTCAGAATCGCCCCAGATATATATATTTTTGAAACCAACTTTAAATTCCACCACGTTGAAAATTTCAGATTTACGTAGTCTCACCAAAAAAATCATATCTTGGTGTAGAAAAGTCAAAATCACGAACTGTTTGATTTTTTGAAAAGTTAACTTGCAAATATATAACATATCCAAAATGAAAAATTTAATTCCTTAAGGATGGTTTCAGATAGTAGTCCAAAATCAATATTAAATTCTGACGCGGCGAAGGTTTCAGATTTGCACGACTTCACCAAAACTTATATATCTTGCTGTAGGAACGTCGAAATCACGAACCGTATGATCTACTGGAAACTTAACTTCCAAATATATAATATATCCAAATGCAAGATTTAATGCCGTAAGGATACATTCAGATAATATTTCGAAGTCAATATTATATTCTGACACACAGGCAATTTCAGATTTGCGTGACTTCGCCAAAAAATTTGTATCTTGAAGTAGGACTGTCGAAATCACGAACCGTTTGATCTATTGGATACTTAACTTCCAAATCTATGACATATCCAAAATGCAAAATTTAATGCCTTAAGAATATTTTCATATAATATTTCGAAGTCAATACTAAATTCTGACACACTGACGTTTTTCAGATTTGTGCAACATCGAAATCACGAACCACTTGATTTCTTGGAAACTAAACTTAAAAATCTAAAACATCTCCAACATTTAAAATCTAATGCCTTAAGGATAGTTTCCGATGATACTTCGAAGTCGACTTCGGTTTCTGATATGCCGACAGTTCCAAATTAGCGCGACTTCACTAAAAATTTTGTATTTTGGTGTGGAAGCCTCGAGATTGTAAGACCTTTTTAATTGTTAGAAATTGAAATTCAAGAGCTTCATTCTCGCCAAATATCTTGGGTCCAAGTCTCATTGAATTTGAAACGTCGTGAAGGCTTCACCAAAAAAAAACTTGAAGGCTTGACAAACATGAAGGCATAGCGAATCCCAGAACTTCAATGCAAATGCTTGGCAACCTCCTAAAAGATATTAATCATTTTATTGAAGACACCAGTTTACCATAACGGCTTGCCCCCTTTAAATCAAATGGGATCCAAAGTTTAACAGAAGAATTGTATTCAGCTTGATTTTCAAGTGCTGATTGAATATTTCATTCGAACAACGATGGGATTGTGTATCTTTTAAACATATGCGACTGAACTCAGAAAGGAACTCTAAGCTGACTACGTACCTCGGTGAAGAGGATCAAGTCATACCGTAGTTCAGAGTGGGTATTTTTTTTTTGTTTTTTTATGTCCTAACTTTTGCCTAGGCCGCCTTTTTTTGAGGTTTTCAACCTAGCGGACTTTTTTTTTTCTTTCGTGGTCGGTACACAGTTTATATTCATGCAGGCCAGGAGTGTAGGAACATGCATTTTAGACTCGCGCGTCAACGAGCGTCATCACTTGCAGTTTAGGCTCGTACGTCGAGGAGTGTGGCACTTCAAGGATAATACTTCTCACAAACTTGCCATTGATAGGGCCGATTCTCATGCCATCTACATCAACAGGCTTGTAAGCCCCACTTGACTAAGCTTCTTGTAAGACATATGGCTCATCCCATTTTGAGGTGAACTTCCCTACAGGTTTATGGGAAGTAATAATGGGTCTTCGTACGGCAAGGACTTGATCTCTTACTTGAAAGGATCTCGGGCGAACTCTTTTATTGAAGGCGCGAGACAATCGAGATTGATGACATTCAAGATTCTGTTGAGCTTCCAACCTTTTCTCATCAAGAGCCTCCAATTCTGCTAATCGAAGTCGAGCATTTTCTTCATCAGTGATGCCTTCTTGAATAGCTAATCGTAATGAAGCTATTTGACGCTCAAGTGGCAAGACGGCTTCAACTCCATAAAAGAGTGCATTAGGGGTCGATTGTGTTGGCGTGCGGTGAGTTGTCCTATATGCCTGCAGTGCTTCCTCCATAGTGTCATGCCAATCCCGTTTGGATTTGAAGACGACTTTCTTTAACAAGTTGCATAGAGTTTTGTTGAATGTCTCGGCTAGACCATTGGCGGCAACATTGTAAATAGAAGAGTTACATTGCTTGAAGACAAAGAGTTCAATCTTGTTCATCAACCTATTGTCGAACGGCTTGCCATTATCCGTTATTATGTAACGACGAATGCCAAAGCTATAATGTTAACTCGGATAAAACTTGCAACATTTTCTTTCTTTACCTCCTTAAGAGCAATAGCTTCAGCCCATTTTGAGAAGTAGTCAGTTGCAGCCAAGATGTATAGGTGCCCACCAGAGGAATTTGGCAGTGATCCAACAATATCCAATCCCTAAGCGTCAAACGGCCAGGATGCAACAGTCGAGTGCAACACTTCAGGAGGTTGATGAATAAAATTCGCAAGGAATTGACAAGCCTTGCATCTTCGAGCATAGTCCAAGCAATCTTTTACCAAATAATATCCCATCCTTTTTATATGGAAGTGGAGCTTTGGTCCAGACTGGTGCGACCCACATACCCCAGAATGTGCCTCTCGCAAAGCTTGGAGTGCTTCTTCTTCCCCTAAGCATCGCAAGATTACTCCATCGAACGACCTTCCGTATAGAGTATCTTTGTAGTAAAGGGAGCGATGTGCACGACGACGGATTTCAATCCTTCTCCTCAGATTTTCTGGAAGTATCCCATAACATAAGTAGTCAATAATGGGTTGTCGCCATTCTTCTTTCTCAACTTCAGAAACAGCGACAAGATACTTGAGTTCATTTTCTTCACCTTCAGCCTCATTTGGCGGCGGTACTACCCATTTTAGGAAGACAGTAACTTGCGCTTGATCAGGCAGGGTTAATGATGAAGCTAGGGCAGCTAAAGCATCAACCTTCTTATTTTCTTTCCTTGACACATGCTGAATAGTCACATCACCGAGCCACCCTATTAACTTTTTAGCGTAATCACGATATGGGCGTAGTTCAAGCTTCTTAACCTCGTAACTACCTAGAAGCTGATTGACCACTAACTGAGAGTCACCAAAGACTTGCAATTGCAACCGCTTCATTTCGACAGCCATTTCAAGCCCAAGTATTAGTGCTTGATACTCAGCAACGTTGTTCAAGCACAGTTGCGTCAACGTAAAAGAGTAGGGCAGAACTTCACCTTGAAAAGTGATAAATACTACGCCAACACCGGCTCCTCCGCGATGTGCAGCACCATCAAAGTACATCTTCCATGGAGGTTGAACTTCAATGACCATTGTGTCCTCATCAGGTAGTTCATTAGTTAGCTCCCAATCATCAGGTATAGGGTGATTTGCCAAGAAGTCTGCTAGCGCTTGTCCTTTTATGGACTTTTGAGGGATGTACACGATTTCAAATTGTTGAAACTGAAGGTACCACCTTGCTAGTCGATCACTAAAGATAGGTTTTGACATCATGAACTTGATGGGATTTGCTCTAGAAACCAAACGAATAACATGAGCTTGAAAGTAGTGCTTCAACTTTTGGATTGAGAAGACTAGCGCCAAACATAACTTTTTAATTGGCGAATAATTCAGCTCATTTGGTGTCGTCATCCTGCTCAAGTAGTAAAGGAAGTTTTCTTTCCCTTCACCATTCTCTTGGGCCAACAGCACTCCAACAAACCTTTCTTGTGCTAAAATGTATAGTATCAGTGGCTTCCAAGTATAGTGGCTGCCAAAACCGGAGGCTTCATCAAGTAGGATTTAATGCTCTCAAAGGCATTGCTACACGCGTCGTCCCATTTGAAAGGGACACCTTTCTTCATAAGGCGATTGTATGGTTGGCACCTCCCAGCTAGGTTTGAGATGCATCTCCTAAGGTAGGCTAGCTTTCCTTGCAGACTTTTTAATTCATGAATATTGCGGGGCTCAGGCATTTTCAAGATTGCATCTACTTTAGCTTGATCTATTTCAATCCCTCGATGTCTGACAATGAAACCCAGGAACTTTCCGGAGGTAACTCCAAAGGCGCATTTTAATGGATTCATCCTAAGTTGGTATCTCCGGAGCAACTCAAACACCATTCTCAAGTCTTTTAAGTGGTCGCTTTTCTTTCTTGATTTTACCACTAAGCCATCAACATAGCATTCGACATTCTTGTGGAGAAGGTCATCAAAGATATTATGCATGGCTCTTTGGTAAGTAGCACCAGCGTTCTTCAAGCCAAAAGGCATTACCTTGGAGCAATAAATACCCTTGGGGGTGCGGAATGCAGTAAGCTTTTCATCTTTTGGCGCCATGAGAATTTGGTTATATCCTGATAAACCGTCCATAAATGACATTGCCTCGTACCCAGTAGTAGCGTCGATCATCAGCTCTGGAATAGGAAGCAGGAATTCATCTTTTGGACATGCATTGTTGAGATCCCTGAAGTCAACGCACACTCGAATCTGGTCATTTTTCTTCTTTATAGGGACAATACTTGAAACCCATGTTGGCTATTTAACTTCACGAATAAAGCCAGCTTTGATGAGTTTTTTAACTTTGATTTCAATCAAGGGAACCAAGTCTGGCCTAAAGCGCCTTTGGGCTTGTTTAACAGGACGAGCACCATTCTTGACGGCAAGGAGATGGACTACTACTTTAGGCTCTAAGCCAAGCATTTCTTTGTAACTCCAAGCGAAGACATCCTTAAACTCCTTAAGTAACTCAATATAAGTACTCTCTTCATCAACTTCTAGTAAAGCACTTAGGTAGGTGGGTCTTGGTTCTTCATCGGTGCCAAGGTTAACTTCTTTTAAGGCATCAACTGTCGTGTTCACTCCTTCTTCAAGTTCAGGTGGAGCATCTTTTGCATCTTCATCTTCTTGAGTGTCCCCATCGTTGAAGGATATGTGATAACACGGTGAAACATCCTCCAATTCTGCATTATCCTCCATCGAAGATGGAACACCATTCTCGCCTTGTACAGTGACATGATACAAAGAACCCACACTTTCATCTCCGTCATGTTCCTTAGTGTAGACCACGGTATATGGCTTTACCTTCAGTACTTCTTTACATGAAACCACAAGTTTTGTCTGTCGCCTCATTCTAGAAGGAACCAAACTTTGGAAATCCTTAGAGGTCTTCTGGATTTTGGGCGAAGCGGGCGTTCTCATGCTTTAAAAATTTCTTTGGAACTTGATCCCCTTCTTTAATGGACCCAATCTTTCAAACACGGAGGTCCCCACAGGTGATTTTCCAAGTCGATCAACGACAGAAGGCTTGTTAGAAGCGGCCGATTCATCTTCTACAATGATATAATTGCTGCTCGCCCTTCTTATGGAGATGCGCACTAGTGACGGTTGCTTGTATCCCAAACCTTCACGTGGTTGTCTCGTCGCAGCTGCTTATGGTAGCTTCCCTAACTTTGACGGCTCATTAGGATTGTATCCAGCTTTTGCAAATAGCCTCTAAGCCTTAGGATCAAAACCTTCATCTATTCACTTTGTAGGGAGTGCCACATTCTGCAAACGATCTTGGGCCACAAACCCTGCAAGTGGCATTGAGGACGACTTTACTGCCTCAATTCGTTTGAACGGAAGAGTTAACTCCTTTAGCATGTTAGTTTGGAAATTAGATGATTCACCTTCATCTTTCTTCCTTTTAAGGACATATTGGAGCGCAAGACTTACTTTCTTGCCATAAGACGCAATATTCCCTTTATAAGATTTATTCGCGTTGGGTTGTACCTCCTCAGTAATAGCTTTGGCTTCACTAGTAGTCACCTTTTCTTTTTTAGTTGTGGGCTCTTCATTCTTGCTTTTTATGCCATCATCAACTCTTAGCTCCTTCACAATGCAGTTCATCAAGTAGAACTTTGCATCGGCAAAGTGTGACTCTGCATCGGTGAATGGCTCATCATCAGCAACTATCTTCTTCTCGACTTCACCCTCGTAGTATTTTAAACATTGATGGTAGGTAGATGGAACTACTTTATTCTCATGTATCCAAGGCCTACCAAGCAAGACGTTGTATGAGGTCTTTGCATCGATCACATGCAGCCATGTACTTGATTGAATATCTTCAATGGTGGTTCCTAGCCTGATCGCACCTATGGCTCTTTGTCCCCCTTGGTTGAATCCTTGAATCATCACATGACATTCTGAGAGTTCGTTCATGGGAATGCCAAGTTCCTTCACCATGCGAATTGGCAAGGTGTTTATTGAGGATCTTCTATCAACCAAAATTCGATTTACCCTTTCATCACGCATATAGCCAATTAGGTACAACTGGCGGTTATAAAGAGTGTCACCTAGTAGAAAGTCATCATTTGTGAACATAACTTTTTCCTCGCACGTGTTAACTTCTTGAGGAATAGACTCAATGAGTTTTTCTGAAGATGGTGCCAACGGTAGGTCATCACTCTTTTATTCCCCTTTATCAGCATTGCAACAAGAGGCCTCAATACCATCACGGGAAATCTTCATGCGGAACAAGCATGGCAAGAAATCCTCCAAGGTCACTGTATGACGTAGCTTTCAAGGGTGCTGCATCTCCACTTTTGCTTTCTTCAAACGCCTAACTGGATTCTTTTTCGTTGGTCTTTTTACCATCATCTTCCTTGTTGGTTGTTCTATTGATTCTTTTTGTGGACTCCATTTGTAGCGCCTACAACGAGTCACCAACGTCCAACCTTCATCACCATCAATTTGATCGTCTTCAAATTTGTTGTTCTCCAGTAATTCTTCATTTTTGATTCCTTTTAAACTGCATAACTCATCTAGACCGAACGAGCCAAAGGTGATAGAGACTTGGTTCGCGCTTGCTTTCTCATCTTCAAGCACGATCTTCTTTTCACGGGCCAAGTCCATAACTTTGTCCTTGAAGACAAGTACTTCTCCAGAGGGTGGCTTACAAGTTGGTGATATTTGCAGTAAATTGGGTCATTCGTTTTCCCAGCTTCATTTGGCCGCTTCATCTCCGGAAGCTCAATGAGATTTAACTCGAGTTCTTCGAAAATGGTTGGCACATCATAATCTAGAAATGGGTACTCTTTCTCTTGCATTTCTTTTAGAGTTAACTTTCCACTTTGTTTATCTTGAAAAGAAGTGGATTTCACACTCTGCTTCTTGCTCACCTTCGTCGTGAACTTCACAGGTGACGTGTTGACATTCATAGCTTCTTTGCTTTCAAACATGGGTACGAACTTGCCCCACTTCATGACTTATTGCTTGTCGTTCCCTTTGCGAGGTTCATAGATAGCCTTTTTTCTAGCAGAGGCCATGCTCAATTCCATATCATGGGCACGAGTTGCAAGTTCTTCAAATGTGCTAGGCTTGTTACCTTGCAAGATGTAGCGCAATCCCCAATGCATCTTGGATGCACATCTCTATGCCTAAAGCTTCACTAAGCCTATCTTTACAGTTGAGGCTTGCATTCCTCCAACGATTGATAACGTCGATAACTAGTTCACCTTTTCGTTGACGAGTATTTGTAAGTTCTATCATACTCACAATAAGTCTCGTGCTATAAAAGCGATGGAGGAATTCTTGCTCTAGTTGATCCCAGCTGTCAGCAGATCCAGCCTCGAGGTCCGTGTACCAATCAAAAGCATTTCCTTTTAATGAGCGGACAAACTGCTTGACGAGGTCAGCTCTATAAGTCCCAGCATTGTTGCATATCTCAAGGAAGTGTGCCACATGTTGCTTTGGATTGCCTTTGCCATCAAACTGTTGAAATTTTGGAGGTTGATAGCCAGCAGGAATCTTCAACATATCGATCCTTGAAGTGTACGGCTTTGCGTAGGTAAAGGAGGACTTGGAAGCGACTTCATATTTGTTTTTTATAATCCCTTCAATGAACTCCTTTAGTTGATCGATTGGAATCATCCGTTCCGAAGATACTAGAATTTCTTTAGTGGATGCAACTTGTCGTGAGGGAGGATGAATCTCCTAAACTTCTGGGAGTTTGCCAGGTTCATAGGTGGATTCTTCTTCCATCAAGATTCTCACCCTGTATGTTAGCTTGTCAATTCTAGCCTCTTGATTTTGCATGCATTTGGTCAAGCCAGCGATTGCTTCCGTCAAATTTGCCAACTGCTCCTCCACATATGATTGTTGTGGACGATGGAGAGTAGAATGTATTGTCACACAGTTGATCCTTGATTGGCTCATGTTATGTGGTGTAAGTGGGGAGGATCCATCATTTGAAGAAACATCTTCCTTCACATCAGAGTGCTTGGATCTGGAGAGGTCAAGTAGACCAAGAGTTTTCTTGATCTTTTCAGCAACATCGCTTCCTCCTTCGGGTGCGTTTGTGGAAGATCTTGCTCCTTTGAGGATGGAGATCAGAAAACAGGGGTACATGAGGACGGCACTTGGGATGCTTGTTGTCCTAACGAGCTCGCTTTGCTCCTCGTAACTGGTCCAAAGCTTCCAAAGGTAACTTCGAGGATGCTTTCCACATCAGCATAGAACCTGGAGTTAGCAGCCTTGGTGGAAGTTGAACCAGAGTTGATTTTCTTTGAAGCCATTTCAATGTTTGTTGAACATTGGTGATTGAAAAGTTGAGATGAGAGGTAGAGATTGTCCCACTGGGTGTCACGACCCGGATTTCCCACCCTCGGGAGTCGTGATGGCGCCTACTAATGAGAGCTAGGCAAGCCAAATTTAATTACTTTTTCATTAATAACATAATTCCTTTTAACAATTATCGGCAATAATACAAAGCCATGAAATTTAATAATAAGCGGAAGTCTCAATATTATAAAAAACTGAATAAATATGCGAAAAAATCTCTACAAAAGCCTCTACCCAAGACTGGTGTCACAGTTTCACAGACGGTCTAAGGATGCTACACATAAAGGTTTGAAAGAAATAAACTCGACACTGTCTCCAGAAATACATGAAAGAAACAGGAATATAGATGAAAGGAGATGCCAGGGCCTGCGAACGCCTGCAAGGCTACCTCAGATCTCGTTGGGTGAAAGCCTGCTCCCACACTACTGCTGCTGTCCGAAGCCTGGATCTGTGCAAAATAGCACAGAGTATAGTATCAGCACAACCGACCCCATGTGCTGGTAAGTGCCTAGCCTAACCCCGGCGAAGTAGTGACGAGGCTAGGACCAGACCACCAAATAAACATGTGCATATATATATATATATATATATACAAGTACAACGGAGACATAGCAAGAAAATAACAATTTAAGCTGGGGAAGGGAGCATGCTATAGAGGCAACAGTTAGAAATAGAATTTCAGGAATAATAAAGCGTACATCTACAATTTAACTTCTAGCAGTAAATGAAGAGATAAGGCAACTTTCATGTTCAACTCATCTTGTTGCAGGCGTGCAACCCGATCCCATTTCTCAATATCTCGTGGTAGGCGTACCACCCGCTCCCATTTCAATATCACTTGTGGTAGGCGTACCACCCGCTCCTATTTCATTAAATNGTAGGCGTACCACCCGCTCCCATTTCATTAAATCAACAGTTCCTCCAAAAGAAAATTTACTCTAACAAACGCAACAATTAATACGAGTTCTTAAGACAACAAGTACATAAAATTTATGATTCACTAAGAAAAACAAATAATGACAAATAGCAATTAATTATGGATTATAAGGAGCAAATAGGCAATTTAACATTTAGTATGCTAAATGTCAAGTAGCAATTAAATCACATAAACATGTAGCAATTATAGCATAATTTCAAAGCATAATGTTGCGCAAGGATACATCGAGCCAATAATAACAAGTAACACGATAAAGGAAAATACCAACATAAAGAATCTCAGTAACAGGGGAATCAGACAATTAATGCACTTGAACCGATGACAACCAGAAAATCAATAAATAGAAGTAAAGGACAACATAACTCAATTATCAGCAAAAAAATCAGGAAAATCAAAGACAAGTGCACGGCATTACCCTTCGTGCTTTTACTCTCATCCTCACCAAGCAATTAGAATAACAAAATGTGCACGGCATCACCCTTCGTGCTTTTACTCTCTTTCCTCACATATAATCAATAGAATTGGCACGGAATGGTACATCGTGCGGCACGGCATCACCTTTCGCGCTTTACACTCTTTCCTCACAATAGCAAACAATGCACGGCATCACCCTTCGTGCTTTACACTCTTTCCTCACAATAAACAAACAATGCACGGCATCACCCTTCGTGCTTTACACTCTTCCTCACCCCAAACAACAATCACAAACAAGGGCAAGGGAATAAACAAAATAGTAATAGAAATCCCGGCAAGGGAACACAATAAAACAATTAAATCCCGGCAAGGGTACAACATCAATAATCTCAACGTCCCGGCAAGGGAAAATATTCAATAATCAACAACGTCCCGGCAAGGGAATAGATCAATAACTCTTTCTCTTTCTTTCACTTTCATCACATAGTTCACATTATCATTCGGGCCAATGCTCCAAAGAATTACTTATCTCATATACCTTCACAATTTGTATTTCAACTCGAGCCAACGCTCCACGAAGTTTAAAGATCACAATTCCTTTCACAAGCTCTTTACAACATATAGAAGTCATCAATTAAGCATGGAAGGTATAACAAAATCCAAACTATTCGCAAAATAAGGACTCACGGTCATGCTAGACACCAATGTATAGATATTCGTCACCATGCCTATACATCGTACTCGACAATCAACAAGTAGCAAATAAGACTCAACTCCTATTCCCTCAGGCTAGGGTTAGACCAAACATTTACCTCGATGCCTTGAATTCAACTCAAGTCTCAATTATGGCTTTACCCCGTGATTCCACCTCCAATCCGCTCGAATCTAGCCACAAATTACTTAATTACTTTAATAAACATTAAATGAATCAATTTGAATGCATAAAAATGAATTTCCCAAAGTTTTTCCCAAAAATTCCAAAATCGCCCCCGGGCCCACGTGGTCAAAACCCGAGGTTCAAACCAAAACCCGGTTACCCATTCCCCCACGAACTCAAATATGTAATTTGTTTTGAAATCGGACCTCAAATTGAGGTCTAAATCCCCAATTTTTAGAAAACCTAGGTTCTACCCAAAACCCTCAATTTCACACATGAAAATCATTGATTTTAAGTAGAAATCATGTTAAAAGATATTAAGAATTGAAGGAAGTTAGTTAAAAATGACTTACAATTGATTTGGAGACCTTGAAAAATCGCCTAAGTGTGTTTAGGTTTTGAGAGAATATGAAAAATGGATTTAAAATCGTCTAAGTATAAAAGTTGCAGGTCTCTGACATGGGAATTGAACAGGGGTTCGCAATTGCGAACCAACCTCTGCAGGCTTGAGAATTGCGAAAAAAGTTTGGGAATTGCGAAAAAAGTTTGGGAAATGCGAACAAGCCTGGGAATTGCGAAAATAGTTTGGGAATTGCGAACCTGGGAATTGCGAAGAAAGTTTGGGAAATGCGAACATGCCTGGGAATTGCGAAAATAGTTTGGGAATTGCGAACCTGGGAATTGCGAAGAAAGTTTGGGAAATGTGAACATGCCTGGTAATTGCAAAAAATGTATGGGAAATGCGAACCTGGGAATTGCGAAGAAAGTTTGGGAAATGCGAACAATCCTGGGAATTGCGAAAAATGTTTGGGAAATGCGAAACCTGCAGGTCTGCAATTCCTTAAGTCCAAAATTTCACCCCGTGGCCTATCCAAAACTCACCCGAGCCCTCGGGGCTCCAAACCAAATATACACACAACCTCAAAACAATCCTACGGACTTATGCGTGTACTCAAATCACCAAAATAACATCATGAACATCGAATTAAACCTCAAGATCAATGAAATTTCTCAAAACTTCTTTAAACATCAAATTTGCTTTTAAGGTCCGAATCACGTCAAATGGATTCCGTTTTTCACCAAATTTCACAGAAACGTCTTAAATCACATATAAGACCTGTACCGGGCCCTGGAACCAAAATACGGGCCCGATACCATCAGGTTCTAATCAAATTTCATTTCAAAACCTTATAAACAATTTCAGAAAACAATTTATTTCAAAAATTCATTTCTCGGGCTTGGGACCTTGGAATTCGATTCCGGACATACGCCGTCCCATATTTTCCTACGGACCCTCCGGGACAGTCAAATCACGGGTCCGGGTCCGTTTACCCAAAACGTTGACCAAGGTCAAATTAATTCATTTTATAATCAAAACTTATTATTTTTCTCACAGAATTCATATTTAAGTTTTCCGGCTACGCGCCTGGACTGCGCACGCAAATCGAGGCAACCCCAAATGAGGTTTTCAAGGCCTCGAAAGCACAAAATGAGTAAGGAAACAAGTGATGACCCTTTGGGTCGTCACACTGGGCGTGCCAGAATTTGTAGACAATAAATTGCGTCGGGAAAATAAAATCAAGACCAAAAAATATTGCAACAATCGTAGTATTTTATTTCGAATATTTGAGTATTACAATCTCTATGAATCCTCTGATTCTTCTTTCCAATAGTAAATAAATTCAAGTGCTTTTGAGCTTGATCTTGAATCTATATTCGTTTCCACGAACGATGATCTTGAATTCAATTAGCACGAACTTTGATTCGAACTCGTACTCTTTGAATCTTGACTTGTTCTTCATTCTTGAGGTTAAACTTGATTTCTTGAGCATAAGTTGTTCGTTCTTGAGCTTGAACTTGATTTTTGAACTTGAACTTGATTGCTTGAAGCGTGCCACATCACTTGACACATGACACCAAACTGGGCCACTAGGAATATGACATATTGGGCCTAATGAAGTGGGCTCATTACTTGTAGCCCAATTAAATGGGCTAACCCAATGCATTAAGACTTATTTATTTAATCCATATATATTGGACTTATATAATTAATTCAATTATATTACCCCATAATATTTATTTGGACCGATGTATCTTGAAATTAAAATATAGTCAAAATTTAATTGAATTTAAATTCAATAAATTTTGCATGCCTACAGCATGTTAAGAGCATCTTTTATAGCACAATAGCCTCATCAATGACCTACTTCACTGGATAACGAAGTAGATACGAAATAGACTAACTTTAAAAAATGTCAAAAAAAGACCTGTCTGCTCCTTTACACGAGAAGAATCTGGCCCCGCTCATCCCGAATAATAACAGACATTCTTGGTCCGCTTGCAGGTGAAGTCCAGTAGATTGAGAACTTTGAATTCCCTATAGATAAAAGATCAAGAGAAAGTTGGTATTATACTACAAGGTAATGTAAATCTTGAAACAACCGGCAATAATTGAGGCTGAATCACCTTTAATTTGGCTCTTCAAAAGAAGGATATCTCTCCCGTTTTCTTTTAAGGAACTCAAAGCCAAATTCCCTAGTTGCAATATGGAATGTTGCTTCATCAGGAGACTCTGCTTCATAATTTTAGCTGCCAGTCTCCTCATTTAACTCAGGAATCGCAGTATGACAAAGTTAAAGTATCCTAAAAAAATAGCAAGATGACATCTGCATTTGGCTACTTTATCTAATTCCCCTTCATAAGTCGGTTATCCTCAAAGCTGAACCCTTTTATTGCAGGCCTGATCTCATTTTTAGGAGTGACAACCGTCTCTAATTCAATTATAATGAGTCTGTGAAATTTCATCTTACCCGCCAAGGTCCTCTGCCATCTGCTTTGCAGCTGCAAGTTCAACATTACTGGCTCGTGTTCCATATGCATTACCAGGAATGGAGCATTTTAGGAAGTCCATTTGGTTGCATGTCAAAGTACCAGTTTTATCCGAGAGGATGGTATCAACCTGCCCCAACTCGTCATTTAAGTTTGATGTCCGTGCTTGAGCAGGAGTTCCTGTCTTGTCAGCATACATATTACGTAATATCCTGGTTTATGAACAATGCCTGTAGGACCTTCACTACTTCAATAGAAACATAGAGGGAAATAGGAATTAAATAACCATATAATATTAATGCGGTGATCAGATGGAAAATGCCTGACACCTCAGGCCTATCTGGATCAGTTGTATGATTGTTCTTGTCCTTAGGCTGCATATACCACCAGTTTGGAACCAATGGAACTGATAAATGATATCTTGTCCAAATTCATGTACAGCTATATAGAAGAGCCATAGCAATATCAGTATACATGTGGACTGTATTTATATTGTTTATTTTTTGTGAGTTCGAAGGAAGTTGATCTTTGTCTAGTGCGATATAGACAGCTATAAATTTAAAATATTTCTAGTGGTAGGGGTACATCTTCCTTCCTAAAGCAATGTAACGAATAGAAAAGGTTCTTTTCCTGTTATTCTTTTTACTTTTAGCGATTCATATGGTGCTTTATCTTATAATCCTGTTAATTCATGTTCATGACAGACTTAAAAGGGTCCTGACTAATAACGATCAAGGATGATTTACTCTTTAACAAAAGATTCATTCATTGTAAACACGTAAACTTTACCCAGTATTTTCACTAATTTAACTTCTTGTTTTTTATCATCAAGACTACGAGGACCTTAAAGGAGCCTATAAGAAAAATAGAGAAGTAAACATTGTAAAATGTCTAGAAGAGCTTTTCAAAAGCTCTTCATGAAATCCATAAGCAGAAGCTTTTAGATCTATTGGTTTCTGGAAATCAAACCAAAACCCTTTCCTAAACCTTTGCAGTCCATCAAGGCAGACACAAATTTAAAGGAGGAGATGAAAGACGAAGGCTAGAGCACTGACCTATCAGCAAGCAGGCAGAGAGACGATAACATGGATAGCAGAAAAGCAGAGACCAAAGCAAAACAGAGCATGTTCCAAAATTTATTGGGCGGTCACAGCTAAGCAGCCTGGTAAACTGTCTCATAAAGATCAAATTAGCAGAAACAAGGACAGCAAAAGTGAACTGGCTTCAAGGGTTAACGGTTAACGCCAGAAGTACGCTACACATGCCCATCAAAGTGCTGGTGTTGCAGAGCTACACATCGCCAAAAGCGGGTTTAGCACATCAGTAACGGGTAACCAAAGAGAGGCGCGTGCCAATAGGACAGAGAGTGGGAGAATTCAGCAGAAGGTTTTAGTGTCGCAGAAAGCGGCTGTGTAAAATATGACAAAAATACCAAATTAACCCCAGAGTTCATGCAATTTCAATAGCCCAACAAGACAACGAAAGGACTTTACCGTAATTTCCGGAATTAGGACGGCGAAGAGGACCTTAACTGTCGCTTCTAAATAGTACGAAAATCAGTTCTGTACTCCAAGCGGTGGTTCTTTGGCATATAAAATCTCCATTTACGGTTCCCTGTCATCCTCAATTTTATTGCCAATACCATGGAACATGACATCTTATTAACTATTCTTTGTTTTCGATTACTTCTGTCAACTAGTACTAATTGCAGTTGTCTTTGGGAGCAAATTTTTCTCTCAGTTGAGGAAATGTATTGACATTATCAATACTTATTTTACTCTGGTTCCTTTCTTTCCATAGACCCAACAGACACATGCTGGAATTGTTCTCCATATCTTTCAGTTCTTTATTGCATTTGCAGCCCATCCAGCTGCTAGAGAGCTCCTTAACAGACAGTGGCATCATCCATTTTATCCCAATAATGTTAATTTATAAAAGAAAAGTTCCAAAGTTGTCTAGCTAAACAGCAATGCAGAAACAGATGACTACTGCCCTCCACCTCCTTTTTACACATAAAGCATTTACTGAAAGATCATCATTTCTCTTTTCTGCAAATATATCTGAGTAAGGCATGCGTCATCTCCTAGCACCCAACAAAAACAAGCTATATTAATGGGGACTTTAGGATCTCCACCTCTTCCCCAAGGCCATGAAAGGAACTGGACACCGATGGTTAGCCTCCTGTAATATGGCTTTACAGTAATGTCCCCGCTGCTATGTGCAGTCCAAAAGTCGATGTCTTTAGATCATTATTGGGATAAAGTGAACACAAGCTCTTCAGAATTTTGCTTATCTGTTTAGTTGATTTGTCTAATGCTTATTTTTGGCCAATCTGATCTATTATCTGTTTATCCTTTCAAATTCCACGTGATCAAGATGTGCTTAATGGTAGGGGTGTAATTAGTAGTTTCATGTAACAATAGCGGAGGAAATGAAAACAGAAGCAAAAACATAAGTGGCATAATTGGTGTGGCGTGATTGGCAGTTTGATTAGAAAAGCAAAGAGTTGAATTAGTTAAAAGAAATTCCACATTCACTCTTTTATCTGGTATATTTATTCACCAAACCACATAGCAAAATTGAATGCAGCAGAAATTTCCACATCTAATATGTAGAAGAACCCCCGTGTGCTGATACTTGACTGCCTCAAAAAAATGATCAGGTAAAAACAGGTGCAGAAGAGTTACCCCAAGAACAACTAATATGAGTCATGTATATGCAATACACATAACAGAGAGATAAAGAAGTAATAACTCAGAGCTTTATCGGATGACAATATCACAAATAATCCAGAGCTCCAAAAATAAATTTGGAGAAAAGCCCAAAAAATGGAATTTGACATGTATTATATTCGAATCAATGGGAATATTCCCATAAGCGAGAAGCAGACAGTGACCTTGTAGAAAGTTTGTGAAAGAGAATACAGCCACAGTAAACTTTCAAAGCAATACTTTGATAACCAAGTAACAGTGTTGGATACTTCTGAAAGATAAAGTCAGGTTACATCTGTATTACCTCGACATACTCGAAGATAGCTCAACTGCCAGAGACATACCCAATCAATATGTCAAATTGCTCTAGCCACCTTTCATTCTCCCTCATTTTTACAGAGCATACTCCTTATCTCAAACAATTCCTATAAATCTTTCGACAAAGCAATACCAAAGTGCTTTTTCTCTTATTGCTTTCATCATCAATTTATACCATCTGGCCTAGATCTTCATCATCACTATCCAATAAGTAGTCCCCCTCCTCATCCTCGCTATCCAATAAGGAGTCCTCTGTATCATAATTGTCATCACCTGGTTGATCCAATCTTGCTCGAAGCCAGTCTTCCTCATCCAGCTCCTCAACATCTTCATCCTCCTCCCCTTCAGAGAAAGCCGAAATCCTCGCGCCAGAAAGCTCCAACTTCTCAACAATATCATCCATCAAACTTCCTACACTAGTACCCTCCTCACTTATCCCACCATTAAATTCACTCACAGAAAACCGCGCATTACTCCTACCCCATGACTCCCTCCTCCTCTCAAGCTTTAACACTAAATCCTTCTCCTTTATCTCCCCATTCTCTACCCCATTCCAAGGAATCCATAAATCAGCATGCCTCCCCAATGCCCTGTCCATATCCCCAACTACTACAGTTCCCAAATTAGCTTCCTTTGCTCTCCTCAACATATCACAAAAATCTGAATCATCAGAAACCAAAAACAACCAATCAATCCCTCTAGTCATTGAATGCTGCATTTGCTTTTTCAATGCCCAATCTGCAGCCTGTGGCTTATCCGCCACCGTCTTTACAAAAACCCCAGCTCTCCTCAACTCAGCTGCTAAACCATACCCCACTTTTGGTGTTATCAAACTCCTAGCAGCCTCTATATACTTGTAATTACCATCAACATGCCTCTCTTTAAACTTCTGCCTTTTTTTCCCTTTAAGTGACCTCATACGAGAGAGCTTTTTTTGCCTTTCTCTCTCATGTAACTGCTTAAAATGCTTCTTTAAATCCAAGTTAGTCTTACATTTTCGGCCACAAACAGAACAAATGTAAGGTTCAGAAGAGGTTACAGCACCTTTACGTTCGAGAACATCAAGATGGCGCCTTTCGCGCCTTTGTTCAACAACCCACTGAGGAAGATGGATGAAAGCATGGCGATTGGCATATGCAGACATATCTACGACTTCACCAAAGCATTGTGCTACTTTTTTCAATGACATGGCTGCTTCGTAAGGCGGGCCTCGTGGCGGTTTGTTGTCTAAGTCCCACAAGATTACGACTTTTTTGGGTTTTGCAGTGTATAGTCCTTCATTGGTTCGTTCCATGTCGATTTCTTGACCAGCTGCACAGGAACTTATGTGGTGCCATTTGATGGGGGCAATTGGGGAATTGGGTTTGAAGGAGAAAGTGAGATTTTGGTGTTTGGTGGGAAGCGGGGTTGGGAAGAAAGAAGAGGTTTTGAGATGAATGGAACTGAAGATGGTTGTACTCATCAACATTTTTATCACTGGTTAGGAGGGGAAGAAACAAGGTTTATTGGTAAAGGCTTTGAGAGGACACTTCAATCGCATCATAATCCAAGTATCCAACTACACAGTATTACCATTCCTAGGTGCGTAACCCACGAAATTTAGACCCAGAAAATCTTTTTGGGTAAATTGTTGGTCCGCAAAAAATTGTGGTGGTTACTGGACTCTGTTAGAGAGTTCTTATACCCACTTAACTTGCCTGACCAAAAGTCCTGTAAACAAATGGAAGTGTTAACATCGGGCCACATGCGCAACTCTTCGAGGGTGTTTAGATTGGCTTATAAAAAGTAGTTTTTAAACTAAAAGTCAAAAGTCATAAGTTGGTAATACCTAACTTTTAGCTTTTGGCTTATTTTTGTACTTTTTATGTTTAAAAGTAAGTGCTTTTAAGCATTTTTTTTATTATTGTCAAACACCACACAAACTAAAAAGGGACTTAAAAGCCAATAAGCACTTAAAATAAGCCAATCCGAACACTCTCTTTCTCTTTTCCTTTCATTCCCCCACCTCAGACAATTAGTGGTTGTTTTTAAAGTTTTTGAATATTTTTGTTTTTGAACTTCTTTAATTTGCTGAGACTTTTATAAGTTTGTAGAATATTGAAATAAAATGTGACTTAAATCTCCAACTGAGTTTTGAAAGCCTACCTGTGTGCATTCCTTCTCAAACAGTTTGATTTTTTTTTTTGTTGATAAAAGTTGTAAAAATGGCGTGTGGTAGCCACAAAATAAGGTGGTGTTTATTTTTTTATCCACCAATTCTAATGCTGAGCCAAAATAGTCACTACTCTATTAAAATTATTTTAAAAAAACAGTTTTACCCTTTCTTCTATTCTTATATTCCCAAACCCTTATTTTATACATTCAGAGGCAAAATTTGAGAGTCCCTCAGTATCAGTATCTTTCCTTGCATGCAAATCAAGTTCGATTTTGTTCATGCCCAGCGATTCTCTGCGTGTAGTTTGTTGCACTTAATCTCTTCTCCTTTGTCATCTTCTCTGCATCGAACCAGCGAACTGGTATGTTTTTCATTTTGCTTTTATGCATTTTTATTTTTGTATAACTGTAATCGCAATCAATGTTGTGTTTGGCATCAAGTATGTGTGAAATTTAAAAAATAATGATTATAACTTGATTCAGTGTGGAATAAGGAGCGGATTTTTGTGAGGAAGTTATTCAGAACTTTTTTGTATTGAAATGTGTTTGTGGTTCAATCAATATATTTGATTATGTAAGGATATTTCATAAAAATAGTCGTACGAATTCATAAGCTAACTGTGTTTATGAATTTTTAGTTAACTGTGCTTCTACAAAAGTTAAGGACCAAGTGTCATTAACTTTTGACCTTGGAAGTCGAAGTTCAGGACCATGTGTCCTTAACTTTTGAACTTGGAACTCTAACTTCAGGACCAAGTGTCCTTAACTTTTGAACTTGTAAGTCAAAGTTCAGGACCAAGTGTCGTTAACTTTTGAACTTGTAAGTCTAAGTTAAGGACAATGTGTCCTTAACTTTTGAACTTGAAACTTGAAGTTCAGGACCAAGTGTCCTTTAACTTTTGAACTTGTAACTGTAAGTTCAGGACCAAGTGTCCTTAACTTTAGAATTTGGAACTCAAACTTTAGGACCAAGTGTCCTTAACTTTTAAACTTGTAAGTCAAAGTTCAGGACCAAGAGTCCTTAACTTTTGAAATTTAAACTTGAAGTTCAGGACCAAGTGTCCTTAACTTTTGAACTTGAAACTTGAAGTTCAGGACCAAGTGTCCTTAACTTTTGAACTTGTAACTGTAAGTTGAGGACCTATTGTCCTTAACTTTAAGATGCATTTACTTAGTCCTGGATTTTAGTCCTAATTTTTTTTTGTTCTTTTTCCTTCTTTGTAGTGTGCTAATGGAAGGAGATCGTGTTTTCGAGTTTGATGTTTGGCGTAATTCGTTGAGCTATTGGAAAGGAGATTTACAGTATAAGGAAACAATGTAACACACAATGACCCTAATTCAATGACATTCAAGGTTTTTGACCATGAAGTAAAGTTTACACGTGAAGCGTTTCATATAATTACTGGTTTAAAATGTTCTTCTTTAGTGACTTCACAGTTTTGCGTAAAAAAGAGAATAGGCTTTCGAAAGTTTACTTCACTGGAAAAGATAGAATTGAGTTAGGCGATTTGTTTAATTTTATTACTAGTCAACCAGATGGTACAGCTGCATCATTTGTAGGTAGTGATGATGATGCGGTGAAGTTGGCAACAATTTATTTTGTTGAATCTGTTTTGATGGGGAAGCGAAACAATCGGAATGTGTCCGAGCAGCTAATGAAAGTAGATGACGATGAACTCTGCTCTTCTTTCAACTGGGGCTCTCTTTGTTATGATACGTTAGTAAAATCATTGAAGAGTTGTTTGAAGCCCAATGGGAAAGAGAAAGAGAAAGACAAGGATAGTTATACTATACTTGGCTTCCCTTTCGCTTTTTGTGTTTGGATTATGGAAGTATTCCCTATTTTCTAGGAAAAACAATTTGTGAACTTCAGAGAATGTGGGTTTCCTCAGATGTTATGTTATTCAGATATGAAATCTCCACAATATGATTCTCTGTGTAAAAAATACTTCCATAATAAAAATGTAAGTAAATCTGATTACTAGCTATTTTTTTGGTTATGTGTTTTAGTTCTGAAAACTTACGTTTGTTTCCTTATATAATAGGTGTATAAGTTGATCGAGTTGGTACCATTTGTTTCAATTGAAGAAGATGCGGGGCCTGTTAGTGTGCATGAGTCATTGTCTCAAGATCAAAGTTCAATGCCTACCTCCACACAATTTGATGAAGCTTGCTTAAGGAAATTGTTAAAGTAGGTTCTCTGTCTTTGAATAGCATTAGTTTTTTATTTGATTATTTTTGCTTAAGAGACTTTTTTATTTTTATGGTTTTTGATTCAGAGATTATCGGAGAAGTTTACAAAGGATATGCACGCAGAAGTTACTAGAAAAAATCAAAAAATAGCTATATCAGAAACAAAGATTCAAAAGGACATCAAGGTAATATAATTTATTTCAGTGCTTGTAACTCTAAGTTAAGGACACCATGTCCTTAACTTTTGAGCTTGTTAGTCTAAGTTCAGGACCAAGTGTCATTAACTTTTGAACTTGAAACTTGAAGTTCAGTACCAAGTGCCCTTAACTTTTGAACTTGGAACTCAAAGTTAAGGACCAAGTTTCCTCAACTTTTGAACTTTCAACTCAAAGTTGAGAACCAAGTGTCCTTAACTTTTGAACGTATAACTCAAACTTCAGGACCAAGTGTCCTTAACTTTGAACTCGGAACTCAAAGTTCAGGACCAAGTGTCCTTAACTTTTGAACTTGGAACTCAAAGTTAAGGACCAAGTGTCCTTAACTTTTGAACTTGGAACTCAAACTTCAGGACCAAGTGTCCTTAACTTTTGAACTTGTAACTCTAAGTTAAGGACCAAGTATCCTTAACTTTTGAACTTGCAACTCAAAGTTCAGGACCAAGTGTCCTTAACTTTTGAACTTGGAACTCTAAGTTAAGGACTGCCTTCCTTAATTTTTGAAGTTGGAACTCAAAGTTAAGGACTGCATGTCCTTAACTTTTTAACTTGTAACTTGAAGTTTAGGACTACTTGTCCTTAACTTTTTAACTTAATTTCTTTCACAGGATTTAAAGAAAAACCTAGGATGAAAGATTGATACTTTGTTGAAGATTCTTGTCAAACCTGATGAAAGGGATATAAAGAAAGAATCTAGTGTTCCAAGTAGTATAGATGCAATTGATAATCATTGCCATGGTACAAAACCTACTATTCCAATTAACAAAGATGCATGTGATGATCATTGTGATGATACAGATGTGCATGAAGAAGATCATTATGAAAGCGATTATAGAGTTGCGCATATAGAAGAAAAAACTGATATTAGCACTAAAATTGGGAAAGGTTAGATATAAATTTTGAATTTGTTGTCATTGAAATTTATATCAATTGCGTAACATATATAAACTTTTTAGTGATTACAAATATGTGTAGAATCTATTGATGGAGTGAAATTTCAAGATGTATTAGAATGTCAAGACCAGAAAAATCCAAATGAGACAGGAGTAGCAGAAACAATTTGTAAGTGTGGAGTGCAATATCAGGATTTAGAAAATCCATTGGGAACAAGTGTAAGTGAGATTTTATGCAAATTTGTTGAAGGAATATATGATCTCTCTACACCTCTCTCACTTAAATAGAAATTTGGAAATCAAAATAATGCCAATCAAGGTTAGATGGAATTTTCATGATATGTTGAATGTTAGTTTTAGTAAACTATTAGTAAAGGGTATTAATTGTAAATGTTACAGAATCTTTTGAAGCTACAAGGGAAGAAGATGGAGTGGACTATCAAGAGAGAAGTGGAGGACAATCTCATGACTTAGAAAATACCCAAGGAACAAGCATAAGTGAGATTATTTGAAAATGTATAGAAGGAATATATGATCTCTCTACACCTCGCTCTCTTACCGACAATATTGAAAGCCAAGAAAATGCTAGTGAAGATAATGATTTAACTGGCATGATCTTGACAGTTGCAAAAGGTTAGACGGAGTTTTTTTTTAATTTTATACATGTTTGTTTTAATCAAAGATTAGTAACAAGTACTAATTGTGTTAGCTCTTGTAAATATTTTGCAGAATCTTCTGAACTTGCAATCGACGATCATGGAGAACAGTTGCAAGATCAAGAAAATGCACAGTTGCAAGATAAAGAAAATGCAACCAATATGTCAGCTCGATTGTCTGTTGAAAAAGTACATGAAGGCAGCGTGGACAACACAAGTATTGATTGTGTCCCAAATATTATATTCATAATTGAAATTGTCAGTACATTTCAAAAATTATGTCCTTAGTTTTTGTCTATTCATTTGACAATTCATTGTAGAATTGATGACTTGCAGCAAACAAATGTATATGTAGTGTTGTCTGCAAAGCAAAACAAAGATGAAGCCGTTAACCAATATACTAGGAAAAGTAAGAGAGATAGTATTGGTTTTGATGGTCCATCATTTTTCTATTCTTACTCCTACTCCTCTAACTACACAAATGAACATTGATGAGGGTTTGTCTATGGAGGTTGAAGGAAATGTTGAAGAAGAGCTTGGTCGAGGGAAAAGGAATAAGAAGCTTAGTTGGCAATTGAAATCTCCTTTTGAACAAGAAAGAAAAACAGGAACATCGATGGCGCACAATGAAAATACTCCCAAGAATACGGGATGGATAAAATCAAAATATACTCGTACATGTATTTTTCATTATGCCAAAGATGATGCAAACTTATTGAAGAAAATCATTGGGTGGTTGGGCAAGGAGAAAAGGAAAGTCGCAAAAAAGCGTAAGTCCCTAAATGTATTTCATTATTTGTTAATTGCTTAAATTCGTGTCCTGAACCTGTAATTTTAAATTTAGGACTAAGTGTATTGAGCTTTAAATTCCTAAAGTTAAGTGTCCTTAACTTTTGAGATAGCAAGTCTAAGTTCAGGACCAAGTGTCCTTAACTTTTGAACTTGTAAATGTAAGTTCAGGACCTATTGTCCTTAACTTTTGAACATGTATCTTTAAGTTCAGGACAAAGTGTCCTTAACATTTGAACTTGTAAGTCTAAGTTCAGGACCTTTTGTCCTTAACTTTTGAACTTGGAACTCGAAGTTCAGGATCAAGTGTCCTTAACTTTTGAATTTGTAACTGTAAGTTAAGGACCTATTGTCCTTAACTGTTTAACTTGTTAGTCTAAGTTCAGGACAAAGTGTCCTTAACTTTTGAACTTGTAAGTCTAAGTTCAGGACCAAGTGTCCTTAACTTTTGAACTTGGAACTCAAACTTCAGGACCAAGTGTCCTCAACTTTTGAACTTGTAAGTCAAAGTTCAGGAACAAGTGTCCTTAACTTTTGAACTTGTAAATCTAAGTTAAGGACCTATTGTCCTTAACTTTTGAACTTGTAGCTGTAAGTTAAGGATTGCATGTCCTTAACTTTTGAGCTTCTTAGCATAAGTTCAGGACCTATTGTCCTTAACTTTTGATCTTCTTAGCCTAAGTTCAGGACTAGATGTCCTTAATTAGGAAATGAGGACTAACTTCTAACTTTGATATTTTCAAAAATTTTAGAGGAGAAACAAATATATATGCTGACGATAATGGTGTGAGAAAGAATCCATATAAATTGTACAATCAAAAAATCAGTGGCAAAATCTTCTTCCTTGAGCTCTCAAATAATAGCTTTGTACTTGATGATAAGGTTTGATAATTCACAAGGCATTTATTTTCTTTATTCTTAATTTATTGTTTTTAAATTATTTATGACTGATGGATTTGTTTTATTTTTTTGGCTTTTTATGAAGCATATTGACATTGCCCTGTATTATTTGAAAAAGAAGTAATAGTACCACCCTTGCGCCCATCTTTTTCGCTGCACAACTACAAATATACTTTTTGATAACTATATGCTACTTGTATATAAGGATTTCAATGAAGATGCTACAGTTGAGTTTTGGTGTGGTGATAATCAATTGTTTCTGACACCATATGTGTGGGGTGACAATCGTAGATGTGGAATTGCTTGGACAGAGGTTGACAAAATCTTTTTTTCCATGTCGGCTTCCTTAAGAAGATGATGATGTTGTGACACATTTTCTTTTGGGGGTATTGGACTTGAATGAGAAAAAGATTGATGTGTACGATTCCATATATAGTGAGCCATATGAGGGAGGAATGAATCACATTGAAATGTATGCACGCATGATCCCCCACTTGCTAAAGTTCTCACAGTTTGAGAAAATCACAAGTCTTTTGGAAATGCATTCAACAAACTTGATATTCAGTGGCAAAGATCACCACACCAAACTGGAATCGTACGTGTTATCATTTGATATATAATTTGCATGTGTTATAGATTTATTTTATTAAAGATATTGTTTAATTGACTCCATATCTTACATTTTTCTTAGGACTGATTGTGGTGCATTCCTAATCAAGTATGTGGAGTTGTTGATGATGGGAACGATGTGGAGAAATTCCAACCTGAAGACATAACAAACTTTAGAAAAGAACTTGCAGCAAATCTTTGGGCACATAGAGGGTGGAAAAGAAATTCTGGTTATGATACACCACCAGAAAATGCCGGCGACGACTATGATAGTGAAAATAAATTTTTCTGCCCAAAGGAGTTGTAGTTTAGTTGTAAAGAAAGTTAGTTGTAGTTGATTTTTTGAATAAAATTGCTGTAAAGAATCCATATGAATTATGAAATATCTTGTAAATTCTTCACAAGGCACTTTTATTTTATTTGCATAGCATAATTTTTTGTCACAACTATGCCAAATTAAAGTTTCAGAAGTAATATGAATGCATCATGTTATTAATTTCTTTATTTTTGTCAAGTATTGATTTGTCCATTTGTAATCCCTAAATTAAGTGTATTGAGCTGGTAAGTATTAGTTAAGGACCAAGTGTCCTTAACTTTGAACTTGGTAATCGAAGTTCAGGACCAAATGTCCTTAATTTTTTAACTTATAAGTCTAAGTTCAGGTCCATCTGTCCTTAACTTTTGAGCTTGAAACTTGAAGTTCAGGACCAAGTGTCCTTAACTTTTGAACTTGGAACTCAAAGTTAAGGACCAAGTGTCCTTAACGTTTGAACTTGGAATTCAAAGTTAAGGACCAAGTGTCCTTAACTTTTGAACTCGGACTCTAAGTTCAGGACCAAGTGTCCTTAACTTTTGAACTTGGAACTCAAAGTTAAGGACCAAGTGTCCTTAACTTTTGAACTTGGAACTCAAACTTCAGGACCAAGTGTCCTTAACTTTTGAACTTGGAATTCAAAGTTCAGGACCAAGAGTCCTCTACTTTTGAACTTGGAATTCAAAGTTAAGGATCAAGTGTCCTTAACTTTTTAAAATTGGAACTCTAAGTTAAGGACTGCCTGTCCTTAACTTTTGAACTTGGAACTCAAAAGAAACAAACAGCACGTAAGCGCAAAGAAACTTTGAAAATTCAGGACATTTGCTCAAATAAAATCAATCTAAATGAATCCAATTTATAGCAAAGAGTTAAAAGAGTAGATAAACATAAGTGGATATATCTATTATTCTCCATGCTTCCTTGAAAATGGATGGACTGCCGGAGAATATATACAAGTTGTTCTATTATGACCAATTCTTCTGGAACGACCACATTTGAATGTTATTTTTGAAGACTGGGTAGCTGGAATATGCCTTTTCTTCTACCTTCTACCTGGTGGCGCTTTGAAATCTGGAGGTTTAATAATTTGTGACTTAACTCTCTCTTGTACAATCCAAGAATCAATATGTCCTATAGGATGTATTTGTCTTTCATATGTTTTTAGCCAAGATTCATTTAAGTACCAGTGCAAGCAAAAGTTGGACTTCTTGATGTTTCTCTTCTCAATAGCTGCAATTGCGTGTATGCATGGTAATTCATCAAATTGAAACTGAAAACAATCACATGTTCTTTTGTTTGAGTCCACCAAGAAAGTAATTCCTTCTTCCTCAACTGTAGAACGCCATGAATCAACGGGGAAGACCTTCAATGTTGAAAAATTATAAGTTAGTATATTATGTTAAATTATCATTAAAATAATAAGCTAAACAACGAACATAATATTTACATTCAAAGTGAATGCTAAATCTATCTTTTTCTTCAATTCCTCTTCTACCTAACATGGAATGTCATAAAAAGTTCCTTCTGCTTCATTTCTTCTTTCATAAAACCAACGTTGTAGCTTCACTTGGATGAAATCCATCATTCTTAATATAGGCAGCTACCTTGCTTCTAATAGCACAGAATTCAATGACTCAACTATGTTTGTTGTGAGCATGTCATATCTACGTCCTGGACTACAAGAACGTGCCCACCTTTCCGGTGGTTCTTCCATCAAGTAGTCATAAGTCTTCTTATCTACTTTTGCTATATCTGACATGTATAGATCAAATTCTTTGCGCCTGTATACTCTTGCAGCACTTTGAAAAAGTTTTATGACCTCACTTTTTACTTTCCTTCGCTTTAGGTTCTGCTCCAAATGATAGATACAAATCCCATGGTAGCTTTCAGGATATACCTTTGCAATGCCATATACAATAGATTGATGCCTGTCTGATAAGAAAATTAAATTCTCATGGCTCCCAATTGCATTGCGAAGCTCACTAAAGTACCACTCATAGGAATTGTTATTTTCAGATTCTGCAATTCCAAAGGCTAGTAGGAAAATTTGGTTATTTGCATCCTTTGAAACTATAATCATTGAAACACCACGAATTTGACTTCAAAAAAGTTGCATCAATAGAAATCACTTGTCTACAATGATTCCAACTAGTTATTGATGATCCATATGCATAAAACATATAAAGAAACCTGAAAATACACTATAACAGAAGGTTAACATAAGTTAAGGACAGTTAGTCCTTAACTTAGACTAACAAGGTCAAAAGATAAGGACAGGCAGTCGTGAACTTCAGGTTACAAGCCCAAAAGTTAAGAATAGGTAGTCCCGAAGTTAGATTAACAAGCTCAAAAGTTAAGGACACTTGGTCCTTAACTTAGAGTTACAAGTTAAAAAGTTAAGGACATGCAGTCCTTAACTTAGAGTTACAAGTTAAAAAGTTAAGGAATGTAGTCATTTACTTGGAGTTACAAGCTCAAAAGTTAAGGACATGAAGTCCTGAACTTAGAGTTACAAGTTCAAAAGTTAAGGACACCATGTCCTTAATTTTTTAACTTGCAACTCTAAGTTAAGGACCAAGTGTCCTTAACTTTTTTACTGGTTAAGGACAACATGTCCTAAAGTTTATAAAACAGACTAATAATCTTTTTTTTGATTGTTTACCTGTTATTGTCGTCTATCTTTATGTTAGTATATGTTCCCGGGTTTTTACTTTTCATCATATATGTAACGACCCGAACAGTCGTTTTGAGCTTTTGCACTTTGATCGCTAGTTCACAGGCATGACTTTCCCCGTGTAATGCATTATGACTGATGTTGATCGTTGGTTTTGGTTTTCAGAAAAACTGGAATGAATTTGAAAGAACAGTCTCAGTTGAAAGCTTTGAATTTGAAAAGTTTGACCAAGATTTGACTTGATTGTATATGATCTCGGATCGGAATTGTTATGGTTTGGTTAGCTCCGTTAGGTGATTTGGGACTTAGGAGCATGATCAGAATGCATTTTGGAAGTCCGTGGAAGGTTTGGGCTTGAATTGGCGAAATTGAGATTTCGGTGTTTTCCGGTTGATAGGTGAGATTTTGATCCGGGGGTTGGAATAGAATTCCGAGAGTTGTTGTAGCTTCGTTATGTCATTTGGGATGTGTGTGCAAAATTTCAGGTCATTCGGACGAGGTTTGATAGACTTTTTGATCGAATTCGGATTTCGGAAGTTTTGGAATTCTTAGGCTTGAATCCGAGGGTGATTTGATGTTTTGATGTTGTTTTGAGCGTTCCGAAGGTTGGAACAAGTTTGAATTATGTTATGGGGTGTGTTGGCATGTTTGGTTGGGGTCCTATGAGGCTCGGAAATGTTTTGGAAGAGTTTTTGGAAGATTTTGGCGTTTTGATTATAAGCATGTAATGATCCAAAGGTCCATTTTTAGTTCTAGAGATCGAAATTTGATTTTGAGACTTCCGGAATTTTGATAATGAACTATAGGAGTGATCTGGAAAGTTTGGTCTAATTTCATCAAGTCGCGATTGGGTTTTTGACGCGAATCATGAGTTAATTGTTTAACGAGCGAAATGGATATCACACTGAGCAAGCGAGCTCCGAATTGAGTTTCGATTGAAGGACTATGTTCGTATCATTATTTGTGACTCATAGGAACAAGAATCATCGAATTCCAAGTTCGTATGGTAGAGTTAGAACCTTTTTAGTGAAAATAAATATTGCAGGTGCAGCAGGATCTGGTGCGCACCTTTAGCGACCAGATTTGTCACTTTTAGCGACGAGAATGGGTCTTTTAGCGACCAGAACAGGTTTATTAAAGGTTGTGTTTTTAGCTCATTTTGACCTTTTTTTTGGGTGAAAGAACACGGCTTGGGGCAATTTTTGAGCAAGAAATCATGGGAAATCTTGAGGTAAGTCACTTATGATTATTTCTACTTCATAATATTGAATTATCATCGAATAATCCGACTAGATTACATGAGTTTGAGGTGTAAATTGAGGATTTGGACCTAGGGATTTGAAAATAAGATTTGAAGATTTGGAGGCCGAATTGTTATCGGAATTTAGTAATTTTGGTATGGTTGGACTCGTGGTGAGATAAGGAACCCGTTGATGTGAAAATTTCTGAGTTTCGAGAAGTGGGCCCGGGGCTCGGGTTTTGCTAATTTCGGGATTTTTGATATTTTTCGATTGTTTTCGCTTGGGCTTTGTTCCCTTAGCATATTGTGACGTATTCGTTCTGGTTTTGGATAGATTCGACGCGCGTGGAGGCCGATTCGAGGGGAAAAGGCGTTGTGAGCTAGAGATATCGCTAGTTCGAGGTGAGTAATGATTGTAAATGATATCCTGAGGGTTTGAAACTCCGGATTGCACATCGTAGTGCTATATCGAGGTGAGACACGCGCTTGATGATGAGCGTGTGGTCGTTTGCTATTGGGGATTGTGACTTGATCCGTCCCGATTGATGCTTTTACCGCGTATTTGATTGAAGCTTATTTGTTATCATCATAATTTGGACTGGTTGCCATATTTGGGCTTCGTGCCAACCATTTGAACCCTCCAGGGATTTTTATCACTATTTCCTCACTGTTTTGACTTACTACTTGAACTCAGTTGTACCGTTTTCCACTATTTTACAACTCAGCCACTTCTATTCGATTTTAAAACTAAAATGATATATTAAATGACGTTTTGGGCTGAGAACTACCGTTTTACAAATGCCTGAAGGGCTTATGTGATTTCTGGACTGAGTATGGCCGAGGGCCAATTGTGAGGATACTATGGGATCGGGCTGCGCGCCGCAGCAGTGCTATACTGATACTGATGTTAGGCCAAGGGCCTAGACTTGATGCCGCGAGATGGCTTGATATTGCGCTTGGGCCGTAAGGGGCCCCTCCCGGAGTCTGCACAACCCCAGTGAGCGCCGTCGATGATAAACGGATCGGGCTGCACGCCGCAGCGATATGTGGATCGGGCTGCACGCCGCAGCGATATGTGGATCGGGCTGCACGCCGCAGCGGTACTAGTACTGTTCTATGTGTTTACTTTATTTCCTTTGCTTGCCATTATCTGTTGTCTGTGCTACTTCATGCAATATCTACCTGATTGCCTAGCATTATCTGATGACTGAGTGTTGTGCCGAGGGGCGGATTTCTGTGCTTATCTGCACTATTTGTTTGCATTCATTTGCAAGACCGCTGAAAAAGTCATTTTCAAAAGAGGTTTAAACTGAGCTAAGATGTTTCTCTAAAGATTTCACAGTCTCACCGTCTTTCTCAAAAGGGTTTTGCACTGCTCTATACAGCATGATGATTTGTTATACGTGATTTCTTACTGCTCAGTTGTTATTTACCTTTATTACTCACTGAGTTGGAGTACTCACTTTACTCCCTGCACCTCGTGTGCAGATGCAGGTATTTATCCACCCGTTAGCGGGTTTTGGCTGATCAGAGGCAGAGTTATAGGAGTTAGCGAGGTGACTGCCAGCGTTCGCAGCACCATTTTTCTCTCTTTTGTTCATTATTCCGGTTTTGTATATTTTAGACCTTGTAGTTGGATTTACACTCTAATAGATGCTCGTGACTTGTGACACTCCGATTAGGGCTGTGTTGGGTTGTAATTCCGCTAATTAATATCATGAAATCATATTTAAACTGCTTATGAACTGTCTAACTGCTTAAAAGAGGTGTTCTGAAATGGTCTGGCTGGCCTTGTCTTCACGAGAGGCGCCATCACGACCGGAGCGGGGCTTGGGTCGTGACAAGTTGGTATCAGAGCCTAGGTTACATAGGTCTCACGAGTCATGAGCAGGTTTAGTAGAGTCTCACGGATCGATATGGAGACGTCTGTATTTATCCTCGAGAGGCTGCAGAACCTTTAGGAAAACTTCACATTCTTGAATTCTTATCGTGCGTACTTGATTCAGCTTGAAAAGAAACTCTTGAAATTCCTTCCACGCGTTCGTATGCGCGCATGAGCGCTCAGTATCAGATGTGCCTTGATGGTTTGTGATTCCCCGATCGAGGGGCGAGGTGTAATCTCTGTGACTTTATGTTGGGCCAGTCTGGAGGACTTGAGGCCGGATCTTTGCCTATGGCTTGAGCACCGAGGTGCTGATTGTGTGAACACGTGGTTTTGAACTTATACGTTCGGTATTGTCCCTATTAGTGGAAGTGACGGCTGGATAGCCACGTGATGGGTATGTTAGTACTGCGAGATGTATTTATGTGACTTGGAAGTGACGAGGGAGGTCTGTTGGATGATAGATGAACTAATAAGTGCTTGATTTCCATTGTGACTGGATGTGTAGCCCCGAGTTATGGGCGCGTGAAGAATCTTTTCATGTCTCCTAGTTGGGAGTGAAGTAAATTTCATGTTGTGGTATGAGTTCAGACTCAGGAAGACTAAGTAACTGTGTTATGTGTATGACGGTGGAAGGTATACAGAAATGTTATATTGAGGCGAAACAGGTGGGTTATCTCCTGCGGAGTATTCTAAAGTGGTGTGATCCTTATGTGTATATTAGGAGATCTCACGTGCAAGTGAAAAGTACGTGTTGAAATTTGAAATTTCGGGTCACCTAAGAGAGTGGGCTTAGCTGTTGCGGGGATGAATGCGAGAATTGCAGAAGATTTACAGTACTAGATGATCTGTGTTTTTACAAGCTTACAAATGATTTGAGTTTAATCTCACTATGGTATTGTGGCATCAATAGAGTAAAAGTGTTATGAGTTATTGAGTGTATCTGGACCTATGGCTCCGAGCCAAGTGGGGGAGTCTATTGATTAGTTGATTGCACGGTTAGGTGCTATGTGTTATACCCCATTTTAAAATGGTTATAGTAAGGTACAACATATAGGCAATTTCGGATTTTATTAAAGTAAAAAGAGTCACCACCTAATTATTTCTAAGGTGAATTAGGACACCTAAATTGATTAAAGTATTAATAAAATATAACTCTTTAATGGTCTTCTTAACCTAAGATTTTCGGTAAGGGTTCAATTAATCTAAAGGGAAGGTTTTTAAGGCACCCATTAAGATCCATATCAAATGGTTAACCGACCGGACTTATATTAATTAAGGCCAAGTGTAAGTGAATGTTGTGTTTAAAGAAATCCACAAGTCTAGATGTGTAAGAAAGAGTATATTAACTTAGTGTATAAGAGTTAGTTAAACCCACGTTTTTGCCCATTTGTAAAGCTTAAATATTAATTCTGATAAGTTCAAATAAGAAAATCATAGTTGAAAACCAATGTTATTACCTAAAGAAGAAACGGGGGGCACTATCTTAAGCACACTCAATTTTCAATTCTAATACCTAGAATCTAAATCAAGTCAACCAAATTCTTAATATCTCTATGTCTAGATGTTGTATTAGTAAATGATAAAGAAGTATCCTAAGAACCTAGATGATTATAAATCGCTAGTTACTACCCAATGTATTGTCATTGGGTCAAATATTTATACAACTAAAAATAAAATAATCATGTAACTAGACTTAAAAGATAATCATACAAAGATAAAATGTTAGTCACCAATCATAAGCAAAAATAAGACAAAGGAGGGGATCTGCTAGACATCCATGTTTGGCTCTCAAACAGAAGAGTGAATATTTTTTATGAACTCGCTTTCAATAAGTGTAGAGGCTGGACGTGCGTAAGGATATGCGGCTACGGCGTTGTTGAGTCTCAAAGTAAAACTCTTCGGCTCCGGTGTTCATGTGAAACAAAGAAAGAAAACAGAACAATTAGAAGACATGTACATTGTTAACTATGAACAGCTAAAGTGAAAAAGTCATATTGTTTATCTAATTTCAATTGTATTTAAGCCATACCATTTACATCAATAGATTAAAACTTAGACATCATATATATTTAAAACAAACTCAATAGTCCAACTGGGACACATACAGCTAGTGGTACTAAATAGAGAAAGGCTCTTAAAAAATTAAAGAACAGGTATGTACCCAATACTTCTTAGAAAAATAACTATACATGATTTCTACTTTTTAAGGCATTGTTTCTGTTACTTAAGATTTGTATTAATACCTTCACAGATATCTATTTCATTTTGCATAAATAGAGCAACAGAGTTAAACCTATAGCTCAAATCAATTTATATACTAAACCCCAAATCATTCGGTGTATTTAGAAACAAAGTCTCATATTATCATTGGCTAATGGAAAATTTTTTATAACGGCTAAGTATTCCAAACTTCAACTAAGACTATAGGTCTATAATGTTAGTGGACTTGTTTTAATTAAAATAATTCTTAAGCCATGAAAATATATTCTCAGACTAATATTCCTACCTAACACAGAATATCCAAACAGAGGTATGGTTCTTCACTTAGGCAAAATAAGAATTATAAAAACATAGCCTGGTATACCCGATAATACAAAATAAAACAGAGCTTTTATACCAGTATTTTGTTTGGCACTTATCAATTACTTTATGCATACTCGTCCCAAACACTAAAACACCTTTTAGAATATGATTTCTATATCAAGCGATTCCTAAATCACATATGATAGTAAACAAATTAATACAGAAATAAATAAAAGTTTAGATCTAACCTTCTTGTGGGCAGTGAACTGTGGCGTCGACCTCGAATCTAGTCTCTCTTAATGAAGAAACTCGAACCTCAAGACGAATGAGTTCAAATACCTCGGTCGAAACTAATATCTACCAAGATAGAAAGAAAAGTTTTGGAAGAGATTCTTAGAGTTTTTGAGTGATAGAGTAGTAATGTTTTATAGAGTAAAGGGGCGACTGAACCCTGAAAAACCCCCTCTGTGAGCTCCAGAAGAGAATATTTTTAGGCCAGAAAGCTAGGGTTTTGAAGAGCGGGAACTTGAAATTAGAAGTTCAAAATCGACTGTTTGAATCCAAACGTTGGGAATTTTAGTCTTCACGTGACTTGGTCTGAGAAAGGACATATGAGATCAAATCAAATCTCTGAAAATTAGTCTTTCCTTCTCAGAAATTCAAAACGCCAAAAGCCTTTTGGCTTCTTGTGTTGACTAAATCTCGTTGCCAACAAGAGAGAGAGAGAGAGTCACGGGTTCCGAAAGGAGACAAAGAACTTACTTAAAATTGACGAGGCAAGCTTCTGCCATGGTCAAAGATACTGAAGCTTTGCTTGAAAGGGGGAAAGGGGTTAGGATTAGCGTTTCTTGGGGGAAACAAGACAAGAATACCTAGCTGATGTATTAAGATATTCTTGGGTTAAAAATAATTGGGCTGTATCTGATGGGCTAATTTGAAGTGGCTAAAATGCAAGACTTTTGGGCTGTTGAAATTCCAAAATAGCTACTCCAAAGAAGCCGAAAATGTTGGGCTATTTGGACTCCTTTCTTCTATTTGATTACTTGGACTTCTTTATAAGACAATATTATCAAATTAATATTTAATAGCCTTAGAAAAATTATAATTTCTAGTAACTTAATAAAATAGTTGTAAAATACTACAAAATAAATATTGCATAAAATATCATAATATTATTAGACTAAACTTTTTATAAAGTAGTAGTAGTAGTAGTAGTAGTAGTAGTAGTAGTAGTAGTAGTAGTAGTAGTAGTAGTAATCATAATGATAATAATAATAATAGTGATATTAAGTAGATAATAATAATAATAATAATTAGGTCTAGTTTGTGCTAAGAATGGTAAAATAACTATTCTTACATTATTGGTGATATTAGAAGCTTAAAGAAATAGTTTGGAAGAAAGGAGGGACAAAATTGGATGTCAACACTAAGTTGGTTTCATTTTGAGGCGTGCGAGTGAATCAGTTATGGCCTGCGGAAATTGAGACCGAGAATGGCTCGAGTAACAAAGGTTATATTATGCTTCAAGGGGAAAGAGAATCACGGATGTCTTGAGTGGTTGTTGGAAAAGAATTCTCGGTGCATAGAGCAGGAGGTTGTTTGGTTGTATTGAGATGAGGCTACATCATGCGGTATCAGGATGCTAATGAGGTTCGGGTGGTTCTGTTCATTGATCAGGTAAATTGCAGCTTGAATAAGAGTGAATGACTTGCGAGAATAGTTCTAATGTGTTCAAGAGTCTGTATACATCAATTGAGTGCTCTAAAGTTGCATAGGTTGTTAGAAACTGTTGTTTTCATTGGAAGAGGTCAAGACTTGTGGTATTTCTATGTGAATTATGGGATATTATGTATCAGTATCAGGAAAATAAAGGTAACAGACTTAGATTTGCAGGAAGTTCTTCAGAGTAAAGTATTCTGGAATGTGGTGTTTCTGGGAATATTTGAGAGAGTATTCAGCAGCTTATGGGTCTTATACAGTGTGGTCTTATGCTTGGGTCTCGTGAGGTAAGCCTGGGTTGAGGCATTGTGGTGCTATAACAAGAGGGAATATCAAGTTGATGATGAATCGGAAGAAAATTTAGATAGATGGAGTAGCTTGATAATAGACCGAATCGGTATGGTAATGATATGATTAATTCTTTGTATGTGTTCGAGGTAATGGGTTCTTACAGGTATTTTGCAGCAATGCTCTTGGGTTTTGATGGCTTTCTTAGCTTGGTCTAGTTAGAAGGATTCAGTCCTGGCAGTTTAATTTGTGCAAACGGAATTGGGAGAGTTCTTGTTGATTTCTACCGTGGTTGGAGAGGTGCATTTTCTACGAATATGAGAGGCATGGGATGTGTAATGATTTTCTTCTAGATGGGATCAATGGAAGTTCTTGACTAGTTGAGTGCGTAGATGTCTGTGGCTCGGAAGGGAGATAAAAGTTTTCATGTTATCCTTGGATGGTATGGTATATGCGGTATGTCGTGGAGGACCGAGACTGGCGTGTGCTAGGTTACAGTTCAGTTCTAAAAGGAAGTTCATAAAACTCTTAGGCAACGGGTAGCCTCAGATAATCAAGGAAATGGTACTGCTAATTGGAAGTGATTTGACGAGAGTATATGTCTCAGAAAAAGGGTAATGTGATTAAACTGATGATACTTCGGTAGTATTGCGGCATTTTCTTGTTGGATCGACTGGTGGTATTCGGGTATGCTTGGTGGCACAGGGAAATTTTAGAGTATCTATCGTGGAATGTTTGGGTATTAAAGGTGTGCATGTGTTCGGCCGGCGAAATTGGAATCAGATATGATGATTCATGTGCCGTGTGGATGTGGAGATGGAAGTTCTCATATACAGGCTATAATGTGGTTGTAGATCGTGTGTTTCGGCACTGTTTAGTAACTACCGGGATTTGGAGGCTCGAGTGGATCTTTCTTTGCTTGGTATGTTAGATTTTGGATATGATATTGGGGTGTAGACTGGTTGTCTCAGTGTTGGGTTATTCTAGACTATTGCGCTATGGGCTATGCCGGAAATGCCACGGGTTGAGTGGCGAGGTGCGTCGAATTATGTTCTAGCAGAGTGGTTTATATTTCAAAGACCCGGTGGACGGCTGGGAAGGATTGCCTTTCTTAATTGGGCCTTCGTGATGGATGTCAGTGCAGAGGTTTCTACCATTGATTCAGTTTCGGTGTTGAGAGACTTTCCGGATGCATTTCTTGTGGCCGGGCATGTCGCCGGGCGAGGTTGTGGATTTCTGTATTGATTTGGTGCCGGGCACCGTATCGTATGGCTCCGGTAGGAGTTGTAGTAGTTGAAGGAGCAGCTTCAGGCTTCCTTGATAATGAGTTCGTTGGCAGACCAATGTGGATGCGTGTTCTAGCTTGAGTCGGCTTGGTTGGCCCCAAATTGTATTGTTGAGGGATAGGTTGATTCGATCATTTTTGAGCTTGTTAGTGATCTGGGGAGATCTATGAGTTGCTTTTCTGTGTTGTGAGACGTTATGATTTGTTGGTTATGGGCACATGTGGTGCGGTTCTATTTGGGATTCATAGTGGAAGTCGAGCGGGGAAAAGTAATTGGGTGTTGCTCGGTGAATGGAGTATCGGTTATGACCTATCGGGTTGTGTGGTATATGCTATTTGTCTCACCGTGGGTATGATCATGTGCTTTGGTTCCAGACGTCAAATGGTGCGTGGTTGTCGCCTTCGAGCATAGTGACTTGAGGTGTTTCAGGTGGAGCAGTGCTTGGATAGGATCGTGCATTGCCGCGAAGCTATGTGGAGATATGATCTTGCGGGATAGAATCGTGTGTTCTATTCTATGACGTGAGACGGATTCCCAGCCTTGTGTTGTGGTGGTGCTGGTGAGCTTGAGGTACAACTCTTTCAATTGAGTCATTTTCACGATTTGAGTATGTTCGGACTGTTGCTTATTGGTGCGCGTAGTTACGCAAGTTGTGGCTTAGGCCCGTATTGATGTGTCATGTCACCAGGGTGGTGTGTTTGGTCAGAAGAGATCGTTGGGATCATTAATGAATACAAACGAATTCGATTTCAGCATGTTTGAT
>NW_017672911.1:146084-153163 GCF_001879085.1 Nicotiana attenuata
GCATGCACAAGTTGCGAGCAACTTATCAAAATATATGCCTTCTTGAATTTGAATGAAGGTTGAGATCAATTCTCCCTCGGGCAATGGCGGATGTATTTTTGAAGCTTCTAATCTCCACCGTATGGCATACTCTTGAAAAGATTCATGCGGCATTTTCTTTACTTTGAGCAAATCAGCCATGTGCGGATCACGTCCAATGTTGAACTCATATTGTTTCACAAAATCACGAGCCATATCTTCCCATGTACGCCATTTGCTAAAGTCTTGTCTGGCGTACCAAGTCAGTGCTAATCCGGACAAACTTTGAATGAATAATCTCATTCGAATGGCCTCATTATGTCCAATACCAATCAATCTACTGCAGTAATCCTTTAAATGAGCAACGGGATCTCCAATCCCATTAAAAGTGTTGAACTTTGGCAGCTTGTACCCTGGCGGAAGCTCAACATGTGGATGCAAACACAAATCTTCATATCTCAGACTTTGATAACTTCTTGATTGCAACTCTTTTTCAATGGCTTTCCTTAGATTGTGGAGCTCATTATCCAAATTATTGTGGCTACTTGACTGAATTTCTCTTTCATATGGGCACAATGCAAATTGCTCTTGTTTAGTTTCCCCAGAAGGAATTGGAGTCGTGGAAGGTTGAATATTTAATGGTATTTGTGGAGAGATTGTATAAGTAGGAGTTGGGCAAGGATATATTGTTAAGCAAATGTTCTGCTTTGAGCTGGAAATAGAAGTAGTATTTGGAAGCAGGTCAAAAGTGTTTCCGAGATTAGCCAACACGTTACGTCGTACCACATTCGCCTTGGTACCATTAGTATGTGCTTGCAAAAGTCCCTTGCTAGTGCTGAATTCTTCAAATCGGTCTGTCATAATAGCCTCGTCCTTTATGCAGATTCGCATCCAAAACAATTTTCAATGCTAGGCAACCTTTAAATAAAAAATAAAGCTATACAAACAAAAATAAAATGTTAGTGCATTCATCATAATGAAATAAATACATAAAAATAATAGAGTATATGATTGTATAGATTAATCCATGTCATGGTTAAGTAGGAGCCTTAAACTAGAAACGATGGCCGATGTTGCAAAATGGATGAACGAGAATAAATTGTTATTTAGATGGCTCTAACGCTTGAGACTTGTTGTCATGGAAGCAAATTAATTTGAGATTTTGTAAAAGGTTGACTCATGTCGAACATCAAAGCTTTAGCTCTAGCATAGTCCATTTACTTGCATGACTTGAAATTTTCCAAAAAATTGCTCCAATCTTTAGGAAGGTTCTGATGAATACTCCATGGCATGATGTCCTTTTTGAGCAGACTCAACCTGCGTGCCAAGAATCTACCCCAGTTTCTTTCGTGAAGGAAAATGAAAATTTTTCTGTAATGAGACCGAGCCTTATATAGACTGCCTACGTATCCCACCACGGGAATCAGGTCAAACGTAGTTCCAAAATACATAAAGGATAATTTTACTAAAAATATAACCGAACCCGATGTGGATTGCCTACGTATCCCACCAAGGGAATCAGGTCCGACGTAGTTCAGTTACATACAAATAAGGATCAAAAATTTTAAAATAAAGTGCCAAACTCGATATCTGATAAGAATCAAGCTGGTCATAGTTCGTTACAAAAGATGGATACAAAAGATGATCAATTAAGCGTACAAAATAACATAACTTCTAATGATATTGCTACTTCAAAACTAAATCTTAGTTAACAATTCCCAACTATTGTTCTTCTGAGAGGCTCTTCCACATGCTCAATTCTTTTGTATTTCTTGGTTGTAGGGAAGAGCTGAATTAGCAAATTGCGGACAAGCTACTTGGGCGAAATTCTGTATGGGGATGACATTTGGAAGTTGGTACCACATAGATTGAGGGGGAGGCACCGGTCTCTGAATGACCCTACCATTATCCAACAGCTTCTGGATTTCCTCTTTCAGACAATGACACTCATCTGTTGTGTGGCCTAGCATGCCCGAGTGAAATGCACAACACTTGGTTGGATTGAAATGAGGTGGAGGGATTTTGGCAGGTTTTGGTTGCATGATACCAAATGATTTCAATCTCTCAAAAATGGTAAAAGGTCGTTCACTCAAAAGGGTAAAGTTTCATGATTTTCTTATCTTAGGTGCTGATGGTGGAGGATTTAATGCTTCATCAATCACTCTTTTCCCTTTATCCTCGAGGTGTGTCTCAATCGTCTTGGCAAGCTTCAAAGTTGATCCTACCGCCTTTTCTTGAGGTTCGTTTGCTTTCAAACTCTGAGGAGACTCCATGGATTTTCTCTTCAACGAGCTGCATCTGCTAGTAGTATTGGTGGATGGCCTATATTGCTTGACAAAGTCCTTTACTAGGTCATTCCAACTGAATCATTTCCATGTGTCTTGCTTCGCATACCATATTAATGCTGGCCCTGTGAGTGTCCTAACAAAGAGCCTCAACTTAAATTCATTTCCTTGCCCTACGCATGCTAGCCAATCGTGATATGCCTTCAAATGGTTTTGAGGACAACCTATCCCGTTGTACATTGGAACATCAATGAGATTAGCAATATCCCCATTTTCATTTTCTACCATAACTAAATCTGACTCAGGTTGTAAGACATGACCGTTTCCCAAAGGAACACGGTTACTCTCTACATTGAGATGTTTTCCACCACTTTCTCTATCCTTACTTGTTTCGACCAAGCTACTGAATGCCTTTTCTAGCAAGAAAGAGTGCATATGTGGAAAAGACTGGGCATTACATTCATAAATGGGAGGTGGAGCTGTGCGAATTAGAGAGTAGCCCTTTTCGTTGGACGAGTTCTTAAGATCGGCTATCATTTATTTAATGCCATCAATTTCTTGCTCCATTTGTGCCACCTTTACTTCAAGCTTAACAATATTATATTGGGATGATTCTGTTTTCTCGACAGCAGCTTCATCTTCAACTAAGTCAATCACTACGATCTGGTCAGCCATATCGTCCTTGAAGTTTTCTTTGCTTTGATGTTCAACTTAAGTCAACCTTTGGAGGAAAGATAGAATATAGATGGTAAGCACTAAAGGTGAGGGTAGAACATTTAAGAATGCATTCCTAATAAATAGATGGACCGAGTCTTATAATAGGGCTACGTATAAGAGGAGCCAAAAAATTGGTGATTTTTATCTTAAAAATATTTGTTGGTATTTGTATACAGACAAGCTCGAGATTTGGATAATTAATAAAGATGGTAGCCACTTGGACACGAAATGGTTAAAAAATATTTTATTAGCATTGGCAACTCATAAAGTTATCGAGGCCTGGGAATACGGTGTCAACCGTTTTGAGAGTTATGGGATAGTACCTCGACTCATGCGCCAAAATTTAGAATTAACGGCTGCGTGAAGATTAATCTCGACGACCCGAAATAAGACGATATAGACACTTGAATTGAATAGGTGAAAATCTTTAGAATAAGTTGACGATGCAAATTGACCAAATAGTGGCCTTCTATTGCTCGGTAAATTGCGCAAGTTTGGACATCTACCAATTTGTAAATGAGAGTTGGCACGAAGGTTAAAATTCTAAAATATAGGTAGAATGCTAAATAAATTTTAAGAAAAATAGAGCTATAAGATAAGTATTCTATATTGTTAGAGATAGAAGTTTATGCTTGTGTGTAAAAGACATGAAAGAATTGAAGGTGTAAAACATTATGTAAGGCACGAGTTACGATATTTTTTATTTAAAAAACATGTAACCGTATTTTTAAGAAAAGGGCGCAAATAAAATAACTCGAAAATTAGACGGGCAAAATATTTCACCTAATTTCAAAGATTAGGCTAGTTTTAAAATGATATCTTGATATAGGGAGTAAGATGCTCATTGTTGTTTAAAGAAAATCCTTAAGGCAAGTTGAAGGCACGAATATCGAGGGATTTCATGAAGAACCGAGCCCATTGAAGACTTTACAGGAAAGACGTCGTACTTTATAAAAATAGAAGATACCGAGAGACTAAAGATATCTTAATTAGAATCTAAGAATTGAAGTAGACCTAAAAGAAATTTGAGCCTAAGTAAAATACAAAAATAGTGCTCTAGATCGTTAAGCGCGGAATGATTGGTGATTATTATTATTATTGATTCGGAAAGACGATGTAAAAATGTAAAATGTATGAACAAATAACATATATATAAAAAATATAAGCAAGTTGGATAGTCAATACTTTTTCCTTCTGAAAAACAACAAATGATGTTAGTAAAAATAATAACGTCAAGTAAGCAACATAGCAAGCAAGCAAAGCATGTGAAAAATAATTGTGCATCCTAATATGTAGGGGACCTCTTTATGCCAGAGGTAGGCCTAACGTTTATTTAAAAGATAAATATTCCATTATGTATCATCCTATTGCTATAAATTAATTACACAATTTTATTTTTTTTTTTTGAAAAAAGAAAATAAAGTACATAAATTGTTTAAACCTCTTCTTTTTAAAAATAAAAGATCAAAGGAAAGATATTTTCGTCATGTCTAAGCTTCTCGTTGTTCCGCAAGATTATGTCATTTGAAAAACTTTAAAAAAAAAGTTAGTCATGCTCCTATTTAATTAATTTAAAGCAAATAGTCCACATAATTGGCATGTTCACCCTTCAAATAATGCACATATGCGTGATGAGGTGTCACTCGGGATTGAAAACCCACTTGGACGTTTAGGTAAGGTTAACTAATGGATTTAACACACCTCGGGTATTAAATCACCTAAGGTTAAAATGACGCATGCTCTTAAAAAAGGGTTTTGGTTTAGCTCTATCCTAGGTCGACTAAGAGTGGGTTATTCTACACTGATCTTCTCCCAAGCGGACAATTTGAGAGTGGAAAGCCCGTGACCGTCGACTGCACCGCTGATCGACTAAATCCACAAGAACATTCTGACTAAAGAGTGTTTTAGTAGTGCACGGTCGCAAACCACGTAACTGCTTAAGTGTGTGAATATTGTGAATTTTCCAGAGTGGAAGAAATGAAACGGAATGATAGTTTATATTAAAGCAGTAACACACAAACAATTCATATCAAGCAAAACAATTATGACTTGTAAAATAATTTAAAGTCAAATAAGCCTACAAGCCTTAATTAACCTAAGTCTGTTATGGTTAGAACCTGAATCCCCAGCAGAGTCGCCATGCTGTTATACCCCATTTTAAAATGGTTATAGTAAGGTACAACATATAGGCAATTTTGGATTTTATTAAAGTAAAAAGAGTCGCCACCTAATTATTTCTAAGGTGAATTAGGACACCTAAATTGATTAAAGTATTAATAAAATATAACTCTTTAATGGTCTTCTTAACCTAAGATTTTAGGTAAGGGTTAAATTAATCTAAAGGGAAGGTTTTTAAGGTACCCATTAAGATCAATATCAAATGGTTAACCGACCGGACTTATATTAATTAAGGCCATGTTCGACCCGACCCGTCGTCTCATGAGAACCGCTCCGTTTCCCCCATTTTCTGCTTCGTTATGCTTCATTATCAGTGTCTTGTGTGAACGAGTTGAATTGGGTTGATTTTTGGAAGGAAATGAGACACTTAGTCTCTTTAAGGAAGGCTTGTTTTGGAAAAGTCAACCGAATGTTGACCTATGAGTTAGAGGGCTCGGATGTGGATTCCGACGATTCGTTTAGCTTCGGGGGATGATTTGTGACTTGGGAGTGTGATCGGAAGTGATTTTGGAGGTCCGGTGTAGAATTAGGCTTGAATTGGCGAAGTTAGTATTTTGGCGAATTCTGGTTGATAGGTGAGATTTTGATCCGAGGGTCGGAATGGAATTCCGAGAGTTGCTGTAGCTTCGTTAGGTGATTTGGGATGTGTGTGCAAAATTTCAGGTTATTCGGAGGTGATTTGGCTGGATTTTTTATCAAATGCGTGTTTCGGAAGTTTTAGAAGAACTTAGGCTTGAATCCGATGTAAATTTGGTGTTTTGATGTTAGTTTTGGTGTTTTGAGAGTGCAACTAAGTTTGAATGATCATATGTGACGTGTTAGTATGTTCGTATGCGGTCCCGAGGAGCTCGGGTGAGTTTTGGATATGTTTGGGCTGCGTTGTGCTCGTTTTTCTTATGTTTCGACGTCGTTTCTTCAAGCATAAATGATATCATATTGAACAAATGAGCTCCAATTACTGTTTAGAATGATGTATTAGATCCGTATCGTAATTACGGACCCGTAGCAAAAAGAATCTTCGAATTTGGACATCGTATGAGGATTTTATGGCCATTTTACCAAGGTTGCCCAGATTTTCAGGTTAATGACGAAATTGCCCCTGACGGCGTATTAAAAACCTGCACTATTTGAAAATCTTAAAACCAACATATCTCCTTCATTATAAGGTCAAATTGAGTGATTCAAAAGCCTAAGTTCATTAGAATTGCACAAGAAATCCATTGGGAGCAGTAAAACGCGTGAACAGTATACCTATAATGAGCAGGTCGAGTTTTCTTCCAATTTTTGAACGGGAAGAAGCTTCTGAGGCGATTTTTAAGAGAGAAAATCAGTGGGAATCACAGAGGTAAGTGATTTGATTATTAAAACTCGTTTATGGGTGATTATAGACCATAATCCCATCCTTTAATTCATGAAAAACAGTAGAAAAATAGGATTTTGGGGCGTGAGATTATGAGACCTTTAGGGGTCGATTTGAGGGGTCAAACGGACTCCGATTTTGGTGTTCTTTATATGTACGGAATCGGGAGAAGATGAAGAAAACTTTTCTGTAAAAATTTCTGAGTTTTGAGAAGTGGGTCCGGGGCTCGGGTTTTGTCAATTTCGGGATTATTGATGTTTTTCGATTATTTTCGATTGGGTATTGATCCTATAGCATAATGTGACGTATTCGTTGTGGTTTTGGTCAGATTCGACGCGCGAGGAGGTCGATTTGAGAGGAAAGGGCATAGCGAGCTAGGATTTTGGCCGGCTTGAGGTTAGTAATAGATGTAAATGCTGTGTTGAGGGTTTGAAACCCCGAATTTGCACATTGTAGTAATATTTTGTATTTTTACAAGAATTTGAAAAATAGAAAAATGAGAAAAATAAAAAGAGAATCAA
>NW_017672911.1:156065-161250 GCF_001879085.1 Nicotiana attenuata
TATGGTAAATGTTAATAGTTTGCCACTTTTAGTATAGTTCTTTACCTTTACATTCTAGTTTGATTGGTAGTTTTCTTTTGTTAAGTGTAAGAATCCATTTCGTGTTAAAAATAATATATTTTTAATTGAGTCCTTAAATTATTTATCACTATTTGATTCAATTATCATCAATATATCTTGGTAAATAATAGATTTTTCAAAGGGCAATTGATTTGATGGTGTTACGTTGAAAATATGGTCGCGGGAGTATGTGTTTGGTAGTGTATGTCTTATATTTAAGAAAAACCCGACAAATAACCGAAAAAATCGAAAAACCGACAAAACCCGACATAAACCGAATCGAGAAAAAACCGACTTAATTGGTTTGGTTTGGTTCTAATATTTAAAAACTGGCTTACTTGGTTTGGTTTCTTTTTAGAAAACAACCAATCCAAACCGATCCATGTACACCCCTAAGAAGTATTATTTAATAAGGTAGTTATTTATATTACTAATTGAAGTCAATAGACACGTAGCTTATAATTTCCTTTTATCTGATGAAACATATATACTTCAGAACACAAGCATAATTAATTTGCTGAAACAATAATTTTCTTGTGATTATGATGGCTCTCTCTAGAACCCAAACCAGCATTAATCAAACAATAAGCAAATTATTGAGGAGAATTCTATTTATCCAGAAAAGACACCAAAAGACAGATGATCAAAGAAGTCGATTACAAGCTTCTCTCATTATTTATTTATTTATTTATTTATTGAGGATAACTGACACCATATACTGAGGAAATTAGTTAATGTATTATACATTTCCTTGTAAATGTATGGTATAATAAAGAAATAAGATACGCAATATAAAAAAATGGTTGGACGGCGATTATGGTAAGCTGAGTTGTACGTAGTACTATTGTATTGAACTATATATGAAGTGAGGAATATGAAGATGAACTGAAGAAAGGGAAGATTCTTAGCGTAAGGAGATACATGTATATAACGTAGATACATTTCATAAATTATGGGCGGAATTAGAATTTGAAGTTTTTTGGATCTGATTTGTCGTCGAATTCATAGCCCATTATAGTTGTTGGGTTCACAACTGAATATTTACACATATTTAATGGATTTTCAAGTACAAATATAAGTTCTAAACAAAGCTATTAAGTTCGTCCGAACTGTAACTTATACTTTTCCTCGACCCTATTCATGATATAGAATATTATATTATGGTTTGTGAGACGCACGTAACCCTCTATTATATATACCATTTTTAATTTGCCAGCATAGATAACACAAGACTACTAAATGACTAAGATTTGTACTAATAGTCATTTTGCTCAAGTAAAGCATTTTTAATGTTAAAGTTATTGCTTTTGTGACATCAATTTGTACGTAACCTTTTGAGTTGGTACAAAGAAAACTATAATGCTCTCATGCATGGTAATTACTTTGATTCTTTATTTCTGGGAGAAGGTTATATCTGTTTTTCTTAATTATGCTCTTAATTCTCTTTAAGAAATTAGAATTAAGGATCTACAGTTCTACCATGTTATCATCAGTTTCATTACCATTTTATCATACAATTTAACTAATAATCGATGATACTGTAAATATATATATATATTTTTTTTTTTTACACTATCAGGTCACGTTTGCATGTTAGCAGGCAACTTGACTTATCTTTAATATTAAAAAAATTCATGTTGGGCTAAATCAACCCAAAAATATTCTTAACATGGTGTGATGTTATCCGCTTTGGACCACGTACGATTTTTCTCAATAGCTACTACATCTCTATTTTTTATTAACCAAAAAAAAAATCTCTTTGAAAAACGGTGGTACAATCAGTATGTAACATTGTTAGCTGTAACAGTGTAACTCAAGAATCACGACATATTCACGTCGTTCTACAATAATTCCAAATGATATTGATACTCTATTAGAAAATTTAATTAAAAGAGAATAAATTCAAGTTGTTTTTCTTTCCCTTGATTATGCGCACACGGCACTCCTCTCCGATGCCTTAAAATTAATCTACCGCATTGGAGTCCGACTATATTCGAATTCGCACCGCGTAGGGCCCCATTCAAGGGAAAGTGCTGATCCCTACCAATGATTTTTTTTTATACCCAGTGCTCTCAAAACCTCTAGTTAAGGGATGAGCAGCCCCATACGATGCACCACATCCTTTGATGGTATACATGTTATTGCTTCGTCCTCTTTTTCTTTCTGTTTTTTATTTTAAGAAATTATTATATAGTAGAAATATACAATACGTGAAGGGGAGCCTCAGAGCAATGGTAAAATTATCTATATGACCTAGAGGTCACAAATTCGAGCCGTGAAATCAATCACTGATACTTATATAAGGGTAGGCTGCCTACATCACACCCTTTTGAGTGCGGTCCACGAGCCCTATGTGATTGTCACAACAATGTATAGGTGTATATTATGGATGTCTCATTTCCGAAGCATTGAAGAAATGCAAAGCAAGTATGTGAAGTTACTTACTATTGTACTTAAACTTTATTCTATTTTTTAATTTATAACTACACAAAACCAAGTATTCTCTCCACTAAAGTAGCACTATAGGGACTTGAATTATTGAGTATACCTTATTGCAGGTTTGTGACGACCCGACCCGTCGTCTCGTGAGAATCGGTCCGATTCCCCCATTTCCTGCTTCGTTATGCTTCATTATCAGTGTCTTGTGTGAACGAGTTGAATTGGGTTGATTTTTGGAAGGAAATGAGATACTTAGTCTCTTTAAGGAGGGCTTGTTTTGGAAAAGTCAACCGGATATTGACCTATGAGTTAGAGGGCTCGGATGTAGATTCCGACGATTCGGTTAGCTTCAGGGGATGATTTGTGACCTAAGAGTGTGATCGGAAGCGATTTTGGAGGTCCGGTGTAGAATTAGGCTTGAATTGGCGAATTCCGGTTGATAGGTGAGATTTTGATCCGAGGGTCGGAATGGAATTCCGAGAGTTGCCGTAGCTTCGTCAGGTGATTTGGGATGTGTGTGCAAAATTTCAGGTTATTCGGAGGTGATTTAGTTGGGGTTTTGATCAAATGCGTGTTTCGGAAGTTTTAGAAGAACTTAGGCTTGAATCCGACGTAAATTTGGTGTTTTGATGTTAGTTTTGGTGTTTTGAGAGTGCAACTAAGTTTGAATAATCATATGTGACGTGTTAGTATGTTCGTATGTGGTCCCGAGGAGTTCGGGTGAGTTTCGGATAGGTTTGGGCTGCGTTGTGCTCGTTTTTCTTATGCTTCGACGTCATTTCTTCAAGCATAAATGATATCATATTGAATAAATGAGCTCCGATTACTGTTTTTAATGAAGCATTAGATCCGTATCATAATTACGCACCCGTAGCAAAAGAATCGTCGAATTTGGACATCGTATGAGGATTTTATGGCCATTTTACCAAGGTTGCCCAGATTTTCAGCTTAATGACGAAATTGCCCCTGACGGCGTATTAAAAACCTGCACTATTTGCAAATCTTAAAACCTACATATCTCCTTCATTATAAGGTCAAATTGAGTGATTCAAAAGTCTAAATTCATTAGAATTTCACAAGGAATCCATTGGGAGCAGTAAAACGCGTGAACAGTATACCTATAATGAGCAGGTCGAGTTTTCTTCCGATTTTTGAACGGGAAGAAGCTTCTGAGGCGATTTTTAAGAGAGAAAATTAGTGGGTATCATAGAGGTAAGTGATTTGATTATTAAAACTCGTTTATAGGTGATTATAGACCATAATCCCAGCCTTTAATTCATGAAAAACAGTAGAAAAATAGGATTTTGGGGCTTGAGATTATGAGACCTTTAGGGGTCGATTTGAGGGGTCAAACGGACTCCGATTTTGGTGTTCTTTATATGTACGGAATCGGGAGAAGATGAAGAACGCTTTTCTGTAAAAATTTCTGAGTTTAGAGAAGTGGGCCCGGGGCTTGGGTTTTGTCAATTTCGGGATTATTGATGTTTTTCAATTATTTTCGATTGGGTATTGATCATATAGCATAATGTGACGTATTCGTTGTGGTTTTGGTCATATTCGACACGCGAGGAGGTCGATTTGAAAGGCAAGGGCATAGCGAGCTAGGATTTTGGCCGGCTTGAGGTTAGTAATAGATGTAAATGCTATGTTGAGGGTTTGAAACCCCGAATTTGTACATCGTAGTGCTATGTGAGGTGACTTGCACGCCGGATAACGGGCGTGGGGTAGAGCACCGTCGGGGATTATGACTTGGTCCGATCCGCTTAATAAAATTACTACCTAATTGATTGAAGCTTAGTTGATATCCTTATAAAAATGGATTAATTGTCATAATTTGGCCTCGTGCCAACTGATTGAATCCTTTAGGGATTGCTCTTACTGGTTTCTTACCATTTTTATATATAATTGAACTCAGTCCTAGTATTTGATATTGTTTTGCAAACTCAGCCACTTTTTTCTCAAACATGGAACTTAAATAATATTTATAATGAAGTTTGGGTTGAATATTTATATATTATTGTGCCCGAGGGGCTTACATGATTCTGGACTGAGTATGGGATCGGGTTGCGCGCCGCAGCAATATTATATTGATATTGATATGAGGCTTAGGGCCTAATGGATACCACGGGATGGCTTGATATTGCACTTGGGCCGTAAGGGGCCCCTCCCGGAGTCTACACACCCCCAGTGAGCGCCGTCGACGATAAATAAATGGAGCGGGCTGCACGCCGCAGCGGGTACTAGAGAGTACCGTACTATTTGTTGCATTTCTTAATTGATTGTCATTCATTTACTTATCTGTTTCAGCATCATTGTTTTCATTGGTTTATTGAGTTGATATTATCTGGATTAAACTGCTGTAATTATAGCTTACATTGTGCCTATCCAGGATTTCTTACTCTCAACCCTTATTTATGTTTATTACTCTCTGGGTTGGAAGTACTCACATTACTCCCTGCACCTTGTGTGCAGATCTAGGTGCAACCACTGAGGCTGAGTGAGGATTTCTCTGCCGAGCATCATATCTGGGAACATCAAGGTAGCCGCATGACGTCCGCAGTCCTGATCTTCCCATCTAACCTATTTGCTTTATTTCCGCATTTCTTTAGAGCAATATGTAGTAGGTTGACACCCGTGTATTAGAGGCTCAGACTTGTGACGCCGGATTCTTCGGGCTGTGTAGTAG